>NW_008236769.1:14985024-14989336 GCF_000691975.1 Corvus brachyrhynchos | reverse complement strand
CCAGCTCCACAAATGAAGCAGTTTTGAATTTAACACCTCAGCTCTTTTGCCATGATCACGGTTGTAATCCTTCACAATTACCTCCAAGTACCACTTGCTCCCATTCAAATGAATGATCTCCTGCAGGCACTGCCGGGAACACATGGACGGAGGGGGAGAAAAGGAGGGAAAATAAGGATATAACTAAAAGGAAAGAGAATGCAGCAGATCTTCTGCTTCTTTGTCTCCCTCATTCCCTTGCTTTTCCTCTCAGAATTATAATTATGGCTCAAAAAGTGCAGGTTGTTTACAGAAAATGCTGAAAGAGTTGCACCAGCAAAGGTGATGAGGGATCCCAGGAAGATGGAGTGTGGGATTGCTGCTCATGGACTTGATGATCCCTGTGGGCCCCTTCCAACTAAGGATATTCTAGGAGTGAAGGACCCTTCAATGCTGTGAAGCTGTGGTTCGTGCTACCTTCCACATCACACTGCTTTGTCTTCTTTGCCCCATCTTAAATCTTAATGCCAAACCAGTCTGAAGCCTTTTAATGGATCACTTATGTCTTCCTGAGGTGTGTAGATAAATGAAAGAGAAGCCAAGAAATTCACTGGACATATTTTGCCACCTTCAGAGAGTCTGGCAAGTAAAACTGATTGTGAAGCAGAGCTACAACTTGCATATTAACCATGATGGGCAAGAGCAGTAGGATTTCCTCTCCTTTCCCTTTGACACAGCTTGAAGATGGGTCACCCCACCTCTAGACCAGGCAATGAGTAAAGAAACCAAGCCCTGCCAAAGTAAATAATTCAAGTGTCCATGTAGACAAAGACCTTAAAATACTCAGACTGCTGGGAGTGCTACAGAATCAGCCTGCAAACAGGAAACTGAAGTGTGGGATCACAGTGGGGAGACAGAGTAAAAAGCAGCTTCATGTTCAAATAACAAATTTCTGAAAAAAGATGCTGCTGCCTGCCTGGGTTTGCTGCAGTGACCTCGTTGCTGACCCTGCTTTGAGCAGGAGACTGAGCCAGAGGCCTCCTGAGGTCCCTTCCCCACTTGAATTATCCTGTGATCCCCCAGCCACTCACCTCCTGCCACCTGGCTTGTGTACTTAGCTTGAGTTTCCCTGAGGTAAAGTGTTCAAAGGCTTTGCTCAAAGCCTTGCAGAACAGTAACCCATGGTGCAAATCACTATTTTGCATGTTTTGCAGGCACACACCAAACCAAGCACACATTAGGAGCAACCCCTGGGATGATCTAACCAGGTCTGCAGGATAAAAACGATGTGTGTAGGTGTTGAAAGCCAGGAGGAACCATCATGGCCACTGAGTGTGACCTCCTGAACACACAGATAAAAGCATTTTAGCCAGTGTTCTGCACCAAATACTTCTTTGCCATGACCACTTTGCCCATAAATGCAGAAGCATTGCAAACACCTTCAGAACTGAGATACCTGGGGGTCTTAAGGCTGGATTTTACTTCCCCAGTCAGGAAAAGACACACATAAAGCAAGCAACTGAATATGATAGAAATATTCCCAAATGGAATGCCAGCAAGCTGCTACTGTCACTCTCTCTTTAATCACCTGGTTCGTTTAGTGACATCAAACAGTCTCCCTGGGAAGAGTGCAGCCCTTCAAAAATCTCCACAACCCTGAATTCTTTGGATACTCAGTGCTGGCTATTTCTCCAGCCACATGGGAACAGGGTGCTTTATCACAGAGTCATGGAACGGTTTGGGCTGGAAGAGACCTTAAAGATCATCTCATTCCAACCTTCCTGCCATGGGCAGGGACACCTTCCACTAGACCAGGTGACTTCAAGTTCTCATCCAGCCCTTGGATGAGACTTGAAGATCCGGCTGATCTTTAAGGTCCCTTCCAATCCAAACCATTCTCTGGTTCTATGAACCACCTGGAAACCATCTCTTGCCACCTTGTAACCCCCAGACCTGAGGCAGCTCACTAACATGGATTGCAGAGGTGTGGTCAGGAATGTAACTTTTCCACTTCTTCCTTGTTCAGATCCTCCCTGGAAGCTTTGGCCACGTTGCTTAACAGCTTCGAAGATGGGAACCTGCTGCAAGGCAGAAGGGTCCTCAAAATGCCAGCTCTTAAACCCTCTAAAGAACTTTTCCCTTGCTTATGCCTTTGAAAAGGGAACTGTTCAGAAGGCCTTTATGGCTGTACATCTCCAGAGGATGCAGAGTTCCCCTCATTTCATTTTCTGAGCTCTCAGGTTGCAGGTAGGTCAGGTTTTCAGGCTCTTCTCCACACCCTTGGAGTACAAGCTCCCGAAGTGCCCCTTCAAATGGAGACACAGCCACTGCAATGTGCTGTGTGAGAGAGTTCATTTCTAACAGCTGGCAGCCTCACAGGGACACTTCTGGATTCCAGCCTCTGGAGCTGGGCCCTTATGGAGCAGAATTAAATTACAAGGCACTCAACAAGAACTTGAGAGTTGGCAGCAGGGCTTTTGGTCTAAACTTTCAGCTGAGTTCCTCTAATCCAAACCATCTTCAAGCTTCTGCATGACTGGCATGCAGGAGATCCTTAGAGTCAAGGGGACTTAAACAAACCCCAGCTCATTACAACTATCCTCTGAAAAAAAAAGAAACATAGTTTGAAGCTGTAAATCCCAACACTCCGACTCTAACAACATAGAAACAATCTATCCAGCAGAAGATGTTCTCCCCATCCTGCGAGCATTATTCACACATTAAATCAGAACTGACAACGCAATCTTTTCAGCTGAGCTGTTCTCATCCTTCTTTTTTTATCATGATGAAATAATTCCCCTTTATAACGACTTCCAAGTGTTCCTACGGATGCATTATTGAAGTGACAATGCAGACTCCGAGAGGATGATGTGTTTGGGGTTTTTTTCAAAGCAGTAAATAGACAGGATGTTAATGAATTGGAGAAGTATTAAAAATTTGTTTTGCAAAAAGAAATGTTTTTAACTCCATAAACTGCTGCAACAACTATTGATTGTATTTCCACCACAACAAGGCAGGCAGGCAGGCAGGGGCTGATTTATGACAGCAACCCACCCTAACTATCTAACCAGATTTAATATAGTTGCCATCCCATGACACAATGATGTATACTTTGGTGGCAATCTAGAAAACAATTTGCAAGGAGTAACAGCTCGTTCTTCAGGCATCAGCCATAAAGCTGTCACAGGAGGGTCCCCAGCCCTGTCTGTGGGACAGTGATGTAGTGAGGACAAGTGCAAAGCCTCATGGGCTGGGGGGAGAATGGAGGATCTCAAATTTATGGACACGAGCATTTTCAAGAGACTGTGTTGTTACTGGGTTTATTTAACCATAAACCAAAGGTAACAACATCTCCATAAGAATATGCAGTGTTTACCAAAACCTCACTTTTCACTGTCAGACAAAAAATTCAAAGGGGCCCTTACTGTGTAAGCTGACAATGTGGTGTTTACTTGTCTGGAGAGAGCTGGAAACAGCTTTCCATCTGGGAAACTAGAGACAAGGTTAAGGAGAGAAGAGGAGGGTGGAGTTCCTCAAGGAAGAACACCCACGTCCACAGGCTGCTGGGACACAAAACATTGTGCAGGACATGCCCTGAGGTACCTCCACAGCTTTGCAGGTCCAGCCACCACCCTCACTCTTGGGCTGGCAGGGCTAGAAGGAAGCTCCAAATAGGTTGGAAATTAGGAAAATGTCTTCACAGAAAGGGTGGTCAGGTATTAAAACAGGCTGTGCAGGGCACTGGTGGAATCACCATCCCTGGAAGTGTTCAAAAGCCATGTAGAGGTGATGCTTAGGGACATGGTTTGGTGGGGACCCGGCAGGGCTGGGTTAACACATGGAATTGATGGTCTTGGAGGCCTTTTCCAATCATAATGATTCTGTGATTCCCACTGGAGGAGAAGCCTGTTTTCTACCCAGTCCTCATTAAGTTCCTCACACAAGATAATTTCTACCATTTATCATAAGCAGAGCTAATAAATGCCTTGACAAGCAATTTCTTTTCTGTGCTTCAATGCAGGTTAAATGGTTGAGCAGAAAATACAAAAAAGATCCCACCCCTCCACCATTCCCCTGCTGCCAGCTCTCTTCTGCCTCTGGCACTCACCAACACCCCCATTTTATGGGGTTTGAGGATTTTCTTTCATTTTTGCCACTGTTGTATCACCCCCATTTAGGGTACACTGCCTTCCCCACCAAATCTCAGAATCTGATCCATAGGAGCACCCAGAGGTGCTCCAAGCAAACTTCAGGGTAGAAAGAAAAGAGGACAGGAGGACTTCAGGCTGAGTGACTAACACCACAGCAGGTTTCCCTAGGGAAAAAAATCCGT
>NW_008236769.1:14973915-14984988 GCF_000691975.1 Corvus brachyrhynchos | reverse complement strand
AATGAACAAACAACAATAACCCCTAAAGTTAACCACAGAAGAGAGCCCCTGCTCGAAACAAGCTGAGCATATTTTCTTTAGTTGACTAATTCTTGTTTATTCTTTGAAGGCCGGTGCTATAAAATTCACAATCCAATTACAATTTCCAGGCTGAAAGAATGGCTTCTAATTATATTGTTTTCCATCATTGCACGAAAGAGTGGATTAATGCTGTATGATTTCATTCCCTGTACAAAATCAGATCTCGGCGTTCTCAAGTGCTTTATAAAAGACACATTAAATAAATTATTAACTGTGTTTTTGCAACAGAAATGGGCTTTACCATAAATAGGACAAATTGAAAAATACAGATTTGCTGCTGTGTTTCAATGCATCAGAAATGAGGATGACACGGCGCATACTGAGTAAAATGGCACTGATTTAAAATTGAAAGGAAAGCTCAGGTGACTTTTTGAAGTGCGGGGGTAGCAACGACTTCCAACATGACTTTGGTCAGTTGGCCAAGAGGAGGGAGCTTGCAGCTCCAGGTAGAGCCAGCCAAGCTGTCCTGCAGGTGTAGCTGTCTCCATTCAGGTGTGGGTGTCTAAGTTTCTGCTCTAACCAGGGGAGGTCAGTGATCAAACTATTGACTACTGAAATATGACTATTTCAGAGGTTCTGCTGCCCTTGCCCTGTTTCTTATGGGTTGTCCAAGCACTGGATTCCACCATGTGTCTAAACGTTGGGATATGGATATGGATCTTTCCCCAGATTCCATATTTCAGGACAGGGCTGAGCCCCAGTCTAGGCTGGCATCTGTGAGCTTTGGCTGGATTTACATCCAAGTCATCTATACTGTGGGGAAGAAAAAAATTTAGTGCCTGTCTTGAACAAACATAACAGTTGTCTACACAAAGATAAATAAAATACACCGAGTTAAATTACTGGAATGATTGGAGGCTAAATCTCCTGCCTGTTGCTTTCTCCTCCTTGCACCCAGGGCTCCAGTCAGTAATCAGACTTGCAGTCTGAAAGCAGACCAAGGAAGGAGAGGGTGACCTTGAGCAAGGCACAAATCCTTCAGAGATACTTTTACCTGTGGCTGTATGCACACATCTGGCTCCACACACAGAGCAGCTGCTCCCAGACACAGCTCCGGGCCCACAAGAGCCCTGGCAGCCTCTTCCATGCAAGGGCTGGCACTTAAGATCTTGAATCGTGGAATCACAGAATGGTTTGGGTTGGAAAGGACCTCAGAAGATCATCCAGTTCCAGCCCCCCTGCCATGGGCAGGGACACCTCCCATGAGACTGGGTGGGTTCCACTAAACCAAACTGGTCTCGTGCCCGGCTGGCACTGAGAGGAGCAGGACTGGCCCCAGCCCTGATGGCACAGCTGACCCATTGCCCTGCAGGTTACAGAGCCTGGTGGGCACAGCAGCATGGAGGATGCTTCTCTTCCAAGGAGCAAACAACTGGATAAAAGAAAAAAAGGGCAAAGTTGTTAAACCCTTGAAGAAACAGTCTAAGCCATTTCTTGCCTGCTTCAAAATGAAGACAGGTATTTCTCTAAGGCAGGCCCTATTTGACTGCCAAACCCACACAGTTCAGACAACACACTCCACCATGAAAAACAAGAAGAAATGTCAACATCACGAGCACACCGTGAGGAAACCAGGCAGGTTCTATAACACCTCTCTCCAACTCACATAAAAGGATACAATCATAAATCAATCTAACACCCAGAAAGAATAAAGCAGCAGTGGTTTGTTTCCATCTTCTATTTCTCTGGCACACTTTGAGCCCGAGTTCAGAGCAGGAACCAAACCCATGTTTTGGAGTCAAAACCTGCCACCTAGAGAGCAGAACAGCAAATGGAAAGGAACAGGCTTGGAGGCTGGTGGGGTTTTTTAAAGCAGCTATCTCATAACATTACAGATGTGCTGGAAACTATAAATTTGCTGTGCTGTCTTTTTTGTGCAATAAAACAGGTTTTAAGAGACCCTCAATTATGTATCTGCACAGCACAGACATCGTTACAGGATACTGCTCCTACTTCCAGCACAAACACTGCTCTGTGTGGTTACCCATTATAGCACAGAAACACGGGTTTACTCCCAGCCCTATAAATTTATGTGGTTTGTGTAAACAGAGAGCCATCTCTTGCCTTTTCTTTCGAGATCACATAACTGCTGCAGAAAGCAAATCAGATTTAATGAAGGTTTTTGGATGCTCTGAGTGGCAGCAAATTGCCTGGGTCTGAGTACTGTGAGTGAGCTATGGATGGTCAGCAAGTCCAACAAATATGGGGGGGACCTGGAACCACCAAGAGAAAACCCCACCAAAAAACCCCAAACCAAAACAAAGAAAAAAGTCCACAAAACAAACAAAAACAAACACACCACTCACACAAAACAAAGAAACAAACAGAGAAACAAGCAAACAAAACACAACCCTGGTGCAATTCTGAGCAAGTTCCCTGTGGTTCTTAACTTGAGCAAAACTCTCAAATTTCCACTTCTAGGAAAATATCATGTTTGCACCTCAAGTTCAAATGGGACAAGCTGACAAATTCCTTTAGAAAATTGGAAGTGTTTCAGCATTTCTGAGTCATGAAATTTTCCAAAATTGCCAAAATTGGTTTCAGGTCAATTAAACACTAAACCAAACTCACAGAGCTACAAGGAGAGGGGACATCCCAAAGTAACCTCTTGCTAAAAATGGTACCTAACAGGTTTTAATTCCTGTATCATAGAATCACCTCCATCACACATTCAGCCACAGGGCTCTGTGTTTCATCAAACAGCCCGGGCAGGAAAGGAGGAAGAGGCAGATAATTTCAGGGCTGTGCATTATTCACCCTACATTGTGAAACACCTTATCCCCACCATTCACCTCTATCAGCCCTCTGTGAAGGGTCCTCAGAGCCTTGGGCTGCACAAGGTTGGATGCAAATCCAACAGCAATTCCCAAATATGCTCTTGCCTGTAGCCTTAATTACAGACCAACTGCACCACCCTGTGCTAGGATATAATCTCTGATAGACAAGTATAGTTTTAACCCCTTATTAAATAACTCAGGAAAAACAGTTATATAACAATATGGCCAGTAGCACAAACCCCATTTATTTGCTACTGGAGTGCTGCAAGTTGATGTCCAAGACTTTGGTTTTTTTGTTTTGGTGTTAAAATTTCTTTGGAAAACATCAAACCTGGACTCTTCCCTCTTCACCAGCTATTTGTAGTCATCCCAAAGCTAGAGGCTGGGTCAGCACTCCCAGCCCTGTACAGATGCTCCAGGAGAAACAGCCCACTGTGCAAAACACCCAGGATGTGCTGCTGCCAGGTATCCACAGCAGCACAGCTCCTTCAGCTCCTTCTGCCACCTTCCAAAATCCCCTGCAGGCCCATGGTATCAGACAGCCTTTCTAAGGAAAAGCTGTCATCTAATCCTGACCAGGCAGCAGCAAAGGTAAGGTGAAGGTGATGGTAAACTGAGCAAATGATTATGTTAGTGCACAAGATTTAATTCCAGTTTCAACAAAATTAAGACTCTGTTCTTTGGGCATCACAAGTTGCCACTGCTTTCAACTCAACAGCACAGAAATCAGAGGTTCTTCTTGAAACCCCTCGAAATGTGTCTCTTTCTAGCATTTTCTGGCCCAATTTGCACTGACACCTGGCTGCTACCAGGGGATCCAATCATTAGGAAGTATTAGGGATCATCCAAAACCAAATATTGTTCAGTAAGAGAAAAAAATGCCTAAGGGGGTCTACATCCTTCTCCCTTTGTTGAAGAAAATCAGCATGGCAATAAATTTCCCTGACCAAAATGAACTTCCAGAATTCATGTCTCAAAAGTGAGACTGATTTACAGATTGATGCCATTGTCAAGTGTAGATCAAAAAACACAAAAAAGAACATTTTGTAAAATGTTATGGGAACAGCAACACTGGCAGCATTTCTCTTGCACATAAAAACTGCCTGTGTTATATCAGGTTATAGTTATCTAGGTTAACTAGTAGGTTATAAAGTAGCAACAGCTTAAAAGTTCAACACTAATTTAAGTTTTGCCTTCTTTTAAAAGAAGTAAATAAACAATTTTCCAGATCAGATTACTCAAAATATTTATCCACAAGAACATATGGTACTAAACAGATGTGAATGTTTTCCAAAGAGACGCTGTCATTAATTAGCTGATACTTGTCAAGTGCACATTTTTAGGCAGCAAAACTGTGAAATTGTGCAGTCCAACCCTTTCTATCAGACAAGGTCAGGGTCCCTCTCCTCCCCATCCTGAGGTGACATCACTTCCAGGTGTCCAGGCTGGAGCAGATCCAGGCAGCTGCTGAGGAGCAGCACTGGACTCTGCTGCAAACCTTAGACCAGGGTGAATTGTTAAACCCATCCTCAGATTTCAAGATAGAAGGAAACACTTTCTAAGGGTGCAGCAATCAGTGGAGTTTATAGCTGTCTTCTAAAATAGCTGGTGCCTCTAAAAGAGCTTCCAAGGAGCAAACCCTAGCAGGAAACTCCCTTCACCTCAACTGTCCTGGAAGAGCATGTGTTACAGGGATGAAATCCAGGCAGTTCATCACAGAGCACTGCACATCCCAAAGGGCACCAGCACAGCACTACCATGAGTTACTCTGATCATCAGGCTCATAAGGAGACTGGCTGCAATTCCGTGACACTCACTGCTGAGGAATTGCACTCTTGGCCAGACTGAGACAATGTAGCACTATTTCTCTAAAGGGCACCCGTCAGTCTTTTTTGCTCCAGATTAAAACAGGCACCACCAGCAAACTGAGCAGATCTAGTAAAAAAAGCTCTTATCTGTTGTCACAGGCTTTATCAAATGATTCACTGCTCAATCCTGCTTTCAGCTGTCCAGTGACAAGGTGTCAGGTTCATTTCAGTAAATCATTCCAAGGTGAACAATGCAGCACCTGGTCTCTGTGTCCCAAGGCCTGGAACACCTGGCTGATGCCAGACCATACATCAGGTGCATTAATACACCTTCAGTGTGCAGAGGTGTGACCTGTCCCTTATGCACTTCATCAGGGCTTAGCTCTAGGAGCTGCAAATGTCAGTACTGACACACCTGCTTGCCTCAGGAAGAGAAATTCCACAGGGATTTATTTGATGAGGACATTAAGAACAGTTTTAAATAAATAACGACACGAGTTTTCGTAACAGCACCTTTATGGAACACAAGGTTAGCTTTAAACAACTGCCAGGTTACATGAACTTTCAGTCCTCTATATAAAGCAATTTGGGGTTTAGTCCATCCTGATAAAACTTGCAACATTTATAGGCACAATACTTGGGCTATATCCACAGTAAAAAAAAGGGGGTTTCCATTACAGTGCTGGGAGTGGTTAACAAGAAAGTTATCTTATTATGTTCTTTTCCAGAGAATAATTCTCCTCCACTATGTCCCATTGTTACTTGGATTTCAGAACACAAGCAGTGCAACGCTTGTTAAGATAAAAGTGGAAATTAAGGTAATATAAGCTAAAGACCAAATCATCTTCATAGCTACAGACAATTTTGAATATATAGTTTGCATGTGAAATTATATTAATTTTTATCAATAACAGTTCCATCTCTATACACAACAAACAGAATTCCTTGCCAGTAGAGGACTGCACTGTGCATGGCTCAACAGCCTTGAAGAGAAAGTCTGGACCACAGGCATATCCAGCTACGTGGATCAACACCAATCCCTTCAGATCCAGCAGCTTTGGTTTAATGGACGGAAACTTTGGCCTGTTGTTCAAAGGTACTGGCCAGCAACGAACGAGCAGGACCGGACTTCTTAAAAATAAAGCAAAGTGTGGTATGTGCATAAAGTCAATGCCTTGATCCTTAAAAGCAGCTCTACAAGCAACTTTACCTGAAAAGGGGGCAGTGCTTAAGTTACAAAAGATTTTGTTTATGATGACCGAAGAAACGCCTCTGCTTCAGGAATTCAAAAGATGGGTCAGATTTAGTAGTAGATTTATTAATTTGCTGTGATTTACAACGGGGTGACAACGTCTGAAACAAGGAGACATCAAAACAGGTTTAGCCAGGAGGTTTATGGCTTCTGAGTCAAATTCATTGACCAATGTCAAGTCATTGGGGCAACTGAAGATTAGCAGACAAAAGGTAAGCGGAGGCCGGGTGCTGCACTGGTGTTTTGGAGACAGTATTCCAACGTGTCTTCTCTCACAGCAATTTCCTTTTCTCAAACTCCTGCAAAGAGCACACAGATGTTACCAGTGGGGAAAACAGAAAATGTTTCTATTACTCTTCTATTTCAAATTACTTCGTATTTATCTTTGGAAATCTGATGTTAAGAATTAGAAATTGGTATTAAAAATTAAAATATAAAATGCGTGAAGTGTGCAAGCTAGGGGAAAGGAATATAAGCATTCTCCCACCTCACATTAACAAGCCAGCTCTGGAAAGCCAGATTGCAGTCACTGCCAGACTGCAGTGCTGTCAGGGAACCATTTGCTCCCAGACACAACATAATGGGCTTGAAAAACATCAATTCTGCATCAGAACTGCAGTAGAATCCTTACAGTAAACAACTCAAGCCAAGGGAGCAATAAAATAAAAATTTTCATCTCAGTAAAGAAAAAGCACAATAGGAGAAGGGAAGAATCCCACAGCAACCTGTGGAGATGCCGTACTATACAGTCACCACAGGAAACAAAAAATACCTAACAGAGCTGAATTATGCATCTCCTCTAGCTATGAAGCAATCCCTTTTTTTGGATATGAATTAAGTAAAATGCAAATAATCCCACTCCACACGTCAGTTTTTCAGCTGTATATATTCAACCATAACTCTGAATTATATGCCAAGGCTCTCCTTCCTCAAATACCCTACTTAGAAATAATGTTCTCATATTTTAAATTAATTCAGGCTCTTTGCATCCAGAAAACAATTTCAACAAGTTGCTACGCTTGAAAGCAGAATGTAATCTCTTCTCTATTTTGTTACATTTACTTTTCTATAAAACAGTATTAATGCATGCACATATCTTTTATGTACTAATTTCAGCTTGTCCAGCCAAGAGAGTTCTTATGTTTAAGCAAGTTCAGAGCAAGAGAGTATCTGGGTAAGAGAAGTACTCCCAACCCGTATTCCCCCAGAAGTGGCTTCTTGCTCTGGATGAGCCAATGCCTGAGGAACCAACCTTGTAGATGGTGCTGCCCAGCTGAGCAGGGGACATGCTGACCACAACCCCTGCACTCTGAAGGGCTGCAATCTTCTCCTTGGCTCCCCCCTTCCCCCCAGCAATGATGGCTCCAGCGTGGCCCATCCGCCGGCCCGGAGGAGCCGTCAGGCCAGCTATGAAGGACACCACTGGCTTGGCATTGGGGCCCTGGGAAGAGAGAAACGTGTTATGTGGAGGAGGGTGAAAGAAAAAGCAGTTGCAGGTGGCAGATTGTTCATTTTGTATTTTTATTTAAATATCAACTCACCAGGCAAAGTTATTAAACAGCTCAGACAGCTCAAAGGAGTGTGGAATACTTCCTCTCCCAATAATCATCATAAACCAGAAGCAAACAGAAATTTTAAATCTCTCTACAGACCCATGCATACTACCAAAAAAAAAAAAAAGTCACTACAAATATTGTTACAGGAATGAAATTCTTAAGTTGACACTGCTCTCTAGTTCACAGAACCATAGAATATTGTTGGAAAGACCTCTAAGATCATTGAGTCCAACCTCGACACCACTCTTAATTTCAACTCTTTTTCTTTAAAAAACCCATGACTGTTTGGGGTTTTTGTAAATAGTGATTAGAGACTGAACTGAGCTTTCAGTCTTGATGCAGCAACAAAAGCCAGCTAACTATGAAGGTGTCTGGAAGCAAAGTGTTTTAAGACTTACGGAATTATTTTCTTTCAAAAATGCTGCCGCATCTTCTTCAGCATTTCCTCCAATCTCTCCAATCAATATGATCCCCTCAGTATGAGGATCCTTCAGGAAGACATCGAGGCAGTCAATAAAATTAGTTCCATTGAAGGGATCACCTCCAATCCCTGAAAAAAAATTAAAACCACAAATAAAGAGTAACTCAAGATAAAGATACTGCATTTACAATAGAAGTTTAAAAGTAAATTTCAGCATGAGGAGTATTCCCAAAGGCTCATAAGACAGGAAGCTCTGAAGGCTCTACCCAAGTCATAGTGTGTCAAATTCCTGCTCCAAATACCTCGCCCACAATTTACAGAAAGCTTTGATATCTGAATGTTCACCTTTCAAACCATAAACAAAATGTTATGAACACAGCAGGACCAAGACCCCAGCTCTGGAATTGTGCTGTCAGGAAATTTAATTTGCTTAACACACCCAACTAAATACCTAAGAATGCCCTAATCCTTTATAATACTAAACTTACTGGGACAATCTGTTTCCGAATTGACATCGTATTTGCTGGCAGTTCTCTGTTCAAAGCTGGTTTTAAGGCTTTTATTAACCTTATGTGGAAATGATAACAGAGAAGGGCTATACTCTTCACAGCACATAGGGATCCCATTTCTCAACACAACTGCCATTCAGCAAATTCTACACTTGCAAAAAGGAATTATTTTGGATTTATGCTTGTAAAGAAAAAGCACATTAGTCTGTTTCTGATGGAACCTACCAATGCAAAAAGACTGCCCCAACCCAACTTGTGTTGTTTGATGAACAGCTTCGTATGTCAGCGTTCCAGATCTTGACACAATACCTTGAGGAAAGAAAAGAAGATAAACTTACCACTAACACAGCACATAACTAGAGGCAGCTGTTCTTCCACTAATGAAAATCACCTCAATACGCAACATGAGATTCCAGGTTTTCCAGCTGTCCTTGCCAAAACACTCTGTAAGATTCTTTCTGTACTATTTCTTGGTTGTCACCTTTTGACACTTAACTGCCAATGGACTAAAGCTGCCCAGGAACTCAGTATTTTTGTCATGCTAAAGCCTTACCAGGAAAGAAAACTAAAAAGCAAATAGAACATACTTCTTATCTTGTATGTGAGTAGCTGATGCACTGAACTTGAAACAGAGTTGCAGCTCAACAGTTAACCAAAGACTTCAGTATTAATCACATCCCCAGTATGGCCAGGCACACGAGAGATCTTCCAGAACAGAAAAATGCTGCACAAATGCAAGTTATCACTATTAAGGTATTTGTTGCTGCTCTACAGAACACATCTGGCATTTACATTACAATATCACAAGAGACCACAATCCCAGTTCTAAATTCAGGATGGAAGGTAGCACAGAGCTTAGAGCAGGGGCAAAATATTTGCATGGGTTTTTGCTCATTTTTTCAAGTCAAGACTTCTGTTAACACTACAAAAGGAAAAGTTTTGAGGAGAAACAGGCATTATCTTCCATCTACTTCAAGCCATCTAACAATGAATATAGTGCATACATTGCATGAACAGAGGAGAAAATACACCACCAGACTAACAACCTTAGTTTTATCAACTATTTATACTGCTGGCCAGCTCAGATGTGTTCTAGCACAAGTTTTCTTCTTGCTATGCTTGAAAAGGCCTTCCTGTTTACCATTAAGATCAGATTGCCTCAGAGAAGCTACAGATGAAAGTCCAAAGACTGTGGCTATTTTTATACCTTGCATCACAGTATATTCAGATGATTCTTGGACTCCTCACAGTAATGGAAGGCTGGAGAGGACATCACCAAAGGTCACAGTGTTAGATGAAACTGGGAGGGTAGCAAAGCTACATTTTTATTCCTTGATCCTTGGATCACCGTTGAAAACATTTCCAGCAATGGCAGAGCTACTGGATTCAAGATTTTAAATATTCTTTTGCACTCGGTGTGCCTTGCACTCAGATTCTAATAACTTGTGACTGCAACACGTTTCTTGTATATATTTGGAAAATCAGAACAGAACTTTGATTCAGAAGGGAGCTCAGGGCAACACTGGTTGATGTTACCTTTTACAGTCATAGAGTAATGTCTCAGTGGTTTTTATAAAGGCATAATTGCAGCCATGTGATTTTTCAATTCCAAGTTTACAGGTACTTGTGAAAGCTGGAGGCTGAACATGAGTGTTAACACATCTTCCAGCATTCCCAAGGTACAGTCTGTTCTCAGGTCAGAAGTGGTTACATAGCAGAGATGGCTCCTCATGCTAGAAAAACAGCACTGAGTCCCTGTAGTTCAACAGCATTGAACCGGCTTTCCCACAATAAACACACTTTCCATCCAAAAAAATGGTAGTGTTGCAAAGGGTACTACTGTGCTCAAGTGAAACTGGTTGCCTTGCAGACAGGCAACAGCAGCATGTGCTGTCTGCAACAGTATTTCTGAAGCTCTACTTAAGTACAAATGCATATTTTGGAAGAATTTTCTCTAAAGCTCCTGAACTGCATTATTTCTATAGTTTACAACAAGGAGCTGACAGAAGTCAGGACAAGAGACTTGCATGTAACAGGGTGTGTAACTCTTTACACACAGGGGGTGTGACTGACATTGATTATGAACAAGTCACTGCCTTCCTGCCCTTAACCACACTGCCTCAGAAATGGGTATATTTGTCACTTCCACTTGGGATAGTTTCATAGTTGTCTAAATTAGCATGTTATAAACTTGCCTGTAGTCTCTCCTCTCTGCTGTAATGCGGAGATCACTGTAAGTGTAGGATCCCAGTCCTAAGCAGCCAAGCAATTGGAAGGAATAGTGTTGGAGAGCTTAGTGCTCTCAAATCCCAAGAAAAATGGGAGTTTTCCTCAGGACCCTCATTTAAGGATACCACGTCAATGAAACTCCCAACTGCTTTGCCTCTACCACCAGTACCCTGTGCCCATTATGGAAGACTTCCTGATTTTGGCCTTCAGGATTGATAATGCCAAAATTCATGTATAAACTGAGGACAGACAAGCTGTCCCACAGTGCTATCAACTCTATTCAGGGCAGGATGTGCCTTGCCTCATGAGGAAGAACACTAGAGCACCAAAACTGTGTTTTAGATGACGCATAAATATGCAAAAACTCACCAATTCTTCCCTTCTTGTGAATGTGACCAGGCATGATACCAATTTTACATTCTCCAGGCTAAGGAAAGAGT
>NW_008236769.1:14964349-14973894 GCF_000691975.1 Corvus brachyrhynchos | reverse complement strand
AAGAAAAGAGTGGGAGAAGTCAGATGGAACATTCAAACCACCACTAGGAACAGTTCAGCCTTGGATCAAAGCCAAAGGTCACTTACATTGATGACTCCGGGGCAGTTGGGGCCCACCAGCCGGGTCTTGCTCTGCCGCAGCAGCCTGTGTTTGACCCGCACCATGTCCTGCTGGGGGATACCCTCAGTGATGCACACCACCAGGGGCATCTCTGCATCGATGGCCTCGTTGATAGCAGCAGCAGCAAAGGGGGGAGGGACGTAGATGACAGTGGCTGAAGCACCCGTTTGTTCTTTGGCCTGCAACAGACACAACAAAAAACGCACCGTGTGTTTAGTGGGGCTGAAGAGAACGTTTGACAAGAAGTCACTTAAAATACATCCACTCTCAGGCATGAATTAAGGATATGTATTAATTTACTACTACCTAAGCAAGTCTTCAATTCCCTGAAGATGGGACACAACCAGGGAACTGAGAACTGACCATTGTCTGGAAAGGCTCTGCCCCATGATCACCATCATAAATACTCTTACGTAACAGTTTGCTAAAAATTCATCATGCACACTAGAATCAATCAGAAACTAGCTGCCTTCATAAAGCAAGTGTACCCAGACTCTGTGACCTTCACAGTGGAAGCCAAACTTGTGCCTGACCACCGTGAATGCTCCCTCTTTTACAAAGCCTCTATTTCACTCTTTGCCCAGTGACATCCACAGCTCAAATATTTGTCTCTCCAGTGTGAGCAATGAAATAAGGAGCCCTTCAGCAGCTTTAAACTCTGTGCCCTCCAGTCACTGCTGCAAATTACCTCCTTCACAGAATTAAACACAGGCAGACCTAGATGAGTTTTTCCCCCTTTCCCTGGAGAAATTCCTCCAACTAGATTGGTGCCATAGTCCAATGCCTGCTGGCTGTGAAAGGTGCCCTAGGAGAGAGAAAATACGTAAAGTTAGAAAGCATGTAATAGCAAATAAAATTAACCAAAAAGTTTGATGTTATCTGCAACTCTGAAGGCAATTTATGTCACTGAAATTTACAATAAGAAGGGAAGTTTTCACTACACATATATAATCAGATATTTTGAAGAGTGCATCCACATGTTTTAAATGCATTTGGAATATGCTAATATGCTCTGTTTTGGTTTTTTTTAATCAGAGCACTGTGGTTGCATGCTAAAGGATATTTTGTTGTGCGCTGCTAATACACCTGCAGACACAGCAGACACAGTTTCTTTTCCACATCAAGTCTGGCAGATGACAAACACTACAGTGAAATAGAAGAAATTAGCATGCTCATCCATGACTAGCTGGTAGTTTTACAAAAGCAGCCTTCTCTGCCTCCAAATATGTAAAAGTGAATCTGAGAAAATTATTAAATATCCTGAAATAAAAACAGAAATTTAATTCTCAGACATTGATATTGAAATGCATCTGTGAAAGAAGCACTTCTAAAATGGTCAGGTTTTTGCAGTTTTTTTGCAAATAGCCTTTCACAAAGAAACCCTTTCAGCTGTATACAAGATGAAAAACAAAAATGAAAAGCACAATAACAGAGATGACTCAAAACCAACTTTCAAGCTTGTGCACAAGTATTTGGGCCAAAGAATGTAAACTACACTGCTGAAGGGACCTTCCTGATGGTGAAAGAAGTCCAGCTTCCTATCAACACAGACAAAGGCAGTATATAATCCATTTTATGTATTATTATGTTTTTTGGGCAGTTAGCTTTCTGAACTGAAAGGGTGATAGAAGAAATTATTTACAAACATACCTGTTTGCCTGTAAAACCCTGACAGATAACCTTTGTGTTTTTGTTAACATACAGGTTTTTCCTGGATGCTGTGTAGGAGCAGTGTCGGACTCCATTCTGTTGAACTGGAGAGAGAAGAGAAGAGAGCAGAAACCATTAATCCCCTCCTTTGGTAGACTTGAGTCAAAAAATGTCCTACCAAGTAAGTGCATATCAATCAGTGCTTATATCAAGAAATCATGAGCAGCTCATGTTTTCAAAAGCAGCCCTGAAGCCTCATTCAGTGCCTGTCATTCTAAGACATTAAACACCTGTAGCTCACCCTATTACAGTGATTACTCAGTTTACTAGAAATTAGGGGAGGTTTCTCACATTGAGTACTTGATACAAGGATTCCTCCCAACAAAGACAGAAACAACTTCTTAAGCACTGCTTTCATTTGCAAATGAACACGTTTTTATCTTCTCAGAAATTCTGCAAAGTGACAAAGCAGAACTAAAATCCCAATATCCAAAGGCTGTTACATCACTGGTACTATGTCATACCTCCTGTGAACAGAGCACAGTCCAGACCAGACAACGAGAGATACTGAGGAGCTTGAGGGTCCCTCAGCCCAAGAAAAACCTAATGTCAAGTAAGACAGACAGCAAGAGATCTTTTTCCAAAAGATTCATAGCTATGGCATCACTGCTGGACACACATTTGGGCACATGAGGAAACCCAGCTCTCCAGATACTCCACTAGAGTGATTTTCAATTTAGTTCTCACAACTCTGGTGCTGAAAGGAGAAAACAACACAACATAATTGTAGAAAAAGAGCACAGTGAGTGCTGGCAACAAAAAGCCAAGGAGAATGACTGCATCTGTGCTGAAAGGAAAGGAATGCTGACAGCAAATGCACAGAATGTTACCACAGAAGAAAGCTTGAGAGGAGGAAGAGGGAGAAGGCTTCTGGTATAAATAGGGTGCATACCTACATTTATTGCCATATGGTTTTTTAAACACCAAAGTTTTGAGGGGATCAGAACCGATTTACTCCCTGCACATGTTTGACATAAAAACCTTAATTTATACATAGAGTGACCCTGGGAAGGCACAACCCTAATACAGAATCCCCAACATACACACCAATATGTTACTACACACCCCTTTAGCTCTTTTAGAACTTTAGCAGCTAAGACTTAAGGAGGGAAACAGTGAAGCTGAAATCAAAATAACAGATCCTGAATCATGGTCCCCAGACTGTTCCATATACATACTTGGGCATGTCTGAACAAGAAAAGAAGAATTTTTTCTTTTTCTCTTTTTAGGAAGAAGCTAAAGCTTTTAAGGAGAAAGAAGGAAAGAAATATTTTTAGCATAATGCACAGAATTTAAGATGCATTATTAAATTCTTATAATAACACAATTTCTTAGGGTTAGTAAGAGAGTGCAAAAAATCCATGTACATACAGATCCACGTACTACACATTTCCATCACAGGGCTACACGGTTCTCTTTTGCCAACTAAAGTTTAGTGATACACTGCTTTTATGCTTCAGTTGTACTCAAAGGAGTGAACAGAAAAACCAAACCACGCCAGAAGCAGCCTACACACATCAGTGCTATTGCTAAATCTAAAGTCCTTACTCTGTTCTTAGAAAGTGCTGGCAAACCCAGGATTTAACTCCAGCCACCTTCTGCTGTTCTCTAAGGAGCTGCAGCAAATCCTCAGCTTCACACGGACACGAAGTAAAACTCCATAGAGAAAGGTACAGACTAGGATGAAGCGAACTTGTAAGGAAAGCAGCCAAAGTGCACTTTGGCTCAGTGACCTGCAGGGTTTTAACCTAAATCACAACAAATACAGTTGCAGAACTCATCACACCAGGAAATACAAAGCAGTAACAGAGAAAATCCATGTGAAATCCTTAGAAAAAGCCATACAAAAGCCAATTGTATCCTGGGCTGTATCCAAAGCAGGGTGGGCAGGTTGAGGAAGGGGATTCTGCCCCTCTGCCCTGCTGAGGTGAGATCCCACCTGCAGAGCTGTGTCCAGCTCTGGGTCCCAGCACAGGAAGGACATGGAGCTGCTGGAGTGAGTCCAGAGGAGGACACAAAGTTGATGAGAAGGATGGAATACCTCTGCTATGAGGAAAGGCTGAGAGAATTGGCATTGTTCAGCCTAGAAAAGAGAAGGCTTTGGGTTGACCTAATTCCCTTCAGTATCTGAAGGGAACTTAGAGGAAAGATGGGGCAAAGCTATTGACATGGGGATGTAGTCACAGGACAAGGGGGAATGGCTTCAAAGTGAAAGAGAGCACATTTGAATTAGATACTAGGAAAAAACCTTTACTGTGAGGGTGATGAGGCCCTGGCACAGGCTGCCCAGAGAAGCTGTGGCTGCCCTGTCCCTGGAAGTGTTCAAGCCCAGGCTGGACGGGGCTTGGAGCAACCTGGTCTAGTGGAAGGTGTCCCTGCCCATGCCCATGCCAGACTACGTGGGTGGAATGAGATGATCTTTAAGGTCACCTTACAACCCAACCCAAACCATTTTATGAAAATATGCCTAAGATGAGATTTAATGAACGGGGCTACCAGGCTGGCTGTGGGAGGGGAATGACGAGCCACAGCTACAGAACACAGCACAGAATGTTCTTTCTGTTCCTCTTGGCTGAGAACTTGGCCTTCCTAGGCAGGGCTACAAGGCCCTGCACCTGCATCAACTGCAAGGCACATCTGGTGAAGAGCAGCCTGCTTCCAGCAAAGGAGAGGCAAAACAAGTACAGGAACAGCTGGAATGCTGGTTAGGAGAGCAGGGAATCGATATACCTGAGCCCAGCCACTCAAGCAATCCCTCACAGTCAGGAGATGTGCCTGGGTGAAACCCAACCCTGAGCACAGCAGAGTATGATCCCCCTTGGGAAGGAGTTGTTACAGTCCTTACCACCAGCAATGCCTTGGGGAGAACACTCCAGGCTTCCAGAAGTATGGGAATGACTATCTGAAAATGGGCCTGCAAAGGGAAAGAACAAACAGGCAACACTAAACTGATTCAGATCTAAGTTTTACAGAGTTTGTGCCAAACCACTGACAAATCCACCTGCAAGTAAGAGAGAGATGCTTGCTAGCCACATATCTGTCACTCTGCAATTTCAGTACTTTGAAAAAAATTTTTTTAAAAAGCCACAGAATGGATCAAGTTGGAAGGGATCACAGTGGGTCATCTGATCCAACCTCACTACTCAAGCAGGGTCATCCTCCAGCACATTGCACAGGACTGTGTCCAGATGGTTCCTGACTGTCTCCAGTGAGGGAGACTCCACAGTCTCTTTGTTGTGAACAAAGTGACAAATAGTCACATTTCTCTACACCTTACAGCAATTCTCCACTCCCAGTTCAACTGTTCATTCCAGATCTACTTTCAGGTATTTGTAACATTGCACAAAAGTGTTTTTGAAAGCTTGTCAATTCTCCATTTTCAGGAGACTGTATAAATATATTTTTCAAGGATAAAAAGCTCTTGAGCATTTTCTAAATTATCAAAAAAAAAATTTAGGCACTGATATCTAAAAGGCAGCTTAGAATTTAAGCTTTGTATGGATTTACCCTTGAAAACCATATGTGCTTCTTACATTATTGTATGGCCCTACTTCAGAGAAAATACAGCTGGTTCAAAAAGCCTGGCTATAAATTTGAGCCATTTGCTGTCTCCAGAGACAGGCAGCTTAGCATGGGCAAATGTCTGGAGAGCAATACATTTTTGAAGTGATTTATGGAAAAAAAAAATCCTAAAAATCACCTTGCAGTCTCTGGGCTGGATGAGTCTGAGTTGCAGGGGTTTTTAAAGTGGCTCAATACAGTTCTGTACTTCTGTTCCTGGCCCCACCTGCTGCAGGAACGTTTGCCCCAGTTACCAGCAGGGGCATGGGTCAGGATGAGGTTCTGCTCCACGTGGCACAAACAGCAAGTCCTGGGTGCAAGCAGCTGGCAATTTAGTTAGGACAGATACAAGATGAGAAGGAAACAGGTGGAAAGTGGAAATGGCATGCCCAAGTTCACAGCAGGTATGAGTCAGAAATAGAAGCAAAGTCTCAGCTTCCACCCAGGACATGCTTTACAACTTCCAAACCCGTTCAGATAATCGATTTTACTAGAACAAATTTGGGTGCTTGGGTGTAAATGCATGCTGCTTCATGAAGACTGGAGGAAAAAAAAAAATTTAAAAAAAAATTTGCTCTTCAGCTGTGAACCAGCAAAAGCCAAACCCATTGGTGATGCTATTTCAATGCTCACATCTAAATTACAGGCCAAGTTACAAAAGTGAAGGCTCCAGATGAAGTCCTAGAGCATAAGGACAAGTCTTATCAAATCCAACTCTTCCCAAAAGCACAGGGGAAGAGTCAAGTCGGAGTTCTAAGGTAACATTACCATGTCCAACAGAGGCCTGTAATAGACCTTTAGGAAAGTGTATTATAAATAAAATAAGAGACTGGACAGTCTTTCCCAGGCAGACCATTCATTTCTGCCCCACCCCTGTTCAGTTTTGGCTTAAAAATAAAGTTATACAAATAACAGGATGTATTTGTTCTGGTTTTCCAGTACTTCAACTGCTGTATAGCTGAAAAGTGACATGTAATGGGGCAAGAGCCTACTTTGGTCCATCGTTCAGGACAACCAAGCAGTTATGAAAAGTGCTCAAGTACCCAATCCCTGCTGTTTCAGGGGAGATTTGAAAAGCAAGATCTAAATTTAGCAATGGGGTAAAAGCTTGTCTATGGAACGCCAGCTGTTTCACAGTCAAGAAACCTTATTAGAAACTAAGGGACAGAGTTACTCCAACACCACACTACTGGTGGTTACTCTGGCATTTCCAGGCAACAAGGCCCCAGCCAAGAGTAGAGCTCACTCCAGTACAAATAACTGGAAAATCCACCACATTTACCTCTTAGGAACAAAACTCACAATCTGTAGGCTCAAGCAGGACTTACAGCTCACCTGTGTATTACAGCTAACAAGCCTTTCTAGAAAAGTACCCTATTATTTATCAGGGAGTCCAAGCAGGAATTTACATGTTAAAAAGAAAACTGATCCATTTACAAGGTATGTTAAAGCACATATGGAATTTAAATACTGTTTACACTGAGCTTTCAGGCACTCCTTGAGCAGCAACACCTCACTGGCACAAATCTCATTTAAAACAATGCAACTCAAGCTACATTTCATAGAATCATAGAATGGTTTGGGTTGGAAGGGACCTTTAAAGGTCATCTAGACCAAGCCCTTCCTTATTTGGGTTGTGCAAACAAGGTGACAGCACAGACACTAAAGGCTGAATCTCTTCTTCATCCCAACTATAACAAAGCTCAAAACTTGTTATTTTCAGGACCTATTGTAAGATTTCCTATGGACACAAATCCAATCAAAGTGTCTCCTTCTTACCCATATTTACCCCAAACCAAAATAAAGGACATTTGGAAGCTGAGGTAGCATCTGAGGCTGCTCATAAAACAAGCCCAGTATAAAAGCAAGGTGAAACAACAGATTCCTCTCCACAAGGACCTGAGCTGACACCTACATTGCCAGAAGACTGAAATTCTTCCTCTACTGCTCCTTGAAATAGCCACAGAACTTGGAGATGAAGGAAGATCCTCCTTTTATTTTATATAACCTATGTAAGGAAAGAAGAAAGCCTTAGAAATCATAGGAGCTCCAACATAAGTGGGGAAAACTGAGGCCACTGCAGGGGAAACTCAGGGAAGGACCAAGGTACAAGGAGTGCTACTTAAAATGCTGTGTCTTTTTTTCCACACATACATCCCAACCCCACCCCCATTTGTCTTCCATCAGTTATGGACCTTCAGCTTGCTCCTGAGAATTCCTTTCAGTATTTTCTACATGTTTAATTTACATTTTTATGACCATCTCCTTTCTCCTTCCTCTGCCAACAAATGCAAGGCCTGAGGAGGACACAACAGGAACAGTTCTGGGGAGCTCCTGATAGCACAGAGGAGCATAAACCCATCCCCAGAATTCACCCCTGAAGTTACCAGTTACATTAGCAGACGATGCTCCTTATTGACAAAGAGGTCTTCATGCTGTTGAGGGATTGCTCAAAACACCTTACTCATTTGTTTAAGAGGATTATGCACTCCAAGGATTCCTGCTTAGCAGCCCCCAGGCTCTCTTCTCTCACCCTTCCCTTGCCAAATTCCCAACCTGTGACCATGAAATAGGGGTTAAGGAATCAAGTACATGAAACAAGCTGCAAAGGGCAGACGCAGTGCCTACACTACACCCATCTCATTAAAACCAATCTAGGACTAGTAGGAAAAGACATTCAGAAAATTTTCAGTCCTTTCAACACATCTTTTTTCCCTAATCAAAAAGTGTCTCCTCAGCATAAATCATCTCTTTCTTGTAAGCAAACAAGCTGCTTTCCCCTAGGTATCCTCCACCAAGAATGTGAGCAGGTAAAGGTTTGTGAACTTCCCTCCCTCCACACTGTTGACATAAAAACAATTAAGGAATTCTTCAGTTTGGATTGTTATTTCTGCAGCAATCCTTTGCCAGGGTTACTCACATAATTACTGTAATCTTTTAATCTAAGAGCTCTCCAAAGCCTTCTAACACACCCAGGACATGGAATCCCTAATCCTGACTCTCCAATCAGTTTAGACACCTACAAAAACTCTTCAAGGCGGGGTATGGACAAGCACAGGTCTCTCCCGACTCTGTCCACACACCAGCAGTGCTCTGAGCTGACCTCTGAGCAGCACTTACCATTCATTGACATATTTCATACTCCATTTCCACAGCTTCCTGATCTCAACCTTAGGGACACACACCCTGCATGTCTCCTTCAGCAATGCACCAACAAAAACAGAGTTTGCATCTCTTTCGCAACAGAACACACCGGAAACTCATGATTTCAAATCACTGAGAGAAGCAGATGTTAATTGGTAGTGAAAATGTATGTACAAAGTCCAAATTTAAGGTTTCAGCAGTCTTTAAGGGGTAAAAGAGTATCAAACCAAAGACTTCCAGTGAAGGACTAATTCATCTTGCAGGAGTTTCTGTAAAAGATTTAATGAACAGCTGTAAAAAGACACATCTTGATCCACTTAGATCTTTTCCTCCCCTCTACCACTCAAAATTTTAAGAACTGTACCCTAAATCTCTTGCTGCTATTTGTAAAGGGAACAATGTAGAGTTTTAACACATAAAACTGCACCCAAGAGTAGCTTTGCTGGGAGTATAAATTAAACTAAATTGGAAGGTGCTACATTCCCATCTGCTCCCCTCCATCAGAACCAATTCTCATTTGGCCCAGGGGAGCCAATTCAAAAAGCTGAAGTGGCAGAAATTAACAGCATAAATAGTTTTCTGGTCCTGCTCATGGAGAACAAGAGGCAGGAACAGATACCCACCTGGACAGCAGGTGTGCCACAGGAACTACTCAGACCGGCCTCTGGTTGTGAAATCATGTTACCAGACCTGCAAGTCACCATCCCACTGGGACAAAACCACTTCGTGTGCAGTGAAATGAGGTAGGTTTAAGTTTGTTCATTCATTTTCAGCCGCAAGAACCAAATTCATGCACGAACTCCTCTGTTTAGATTCCAAGAAACTGCTCTTGTGCCTGGCATAGCCACACTGATCTCACACAACCACAGAATCGTTTGGGTTGGGAAGGACATTACAGACCTTCCTGTTCCAAGCCCCTGCCATGGGCAGGGACACCTTCTGCTAGACCAGGTTGCTCCAAGCCTGGAACATCAACCTGGCCTTAAGCACTTCCAGAGACTGGGCAGCCA
>NW_008236769.1:14963831-14964265 GCF_000691975.1 Corvus brachyrhynchos | reverse complement strand
AAAGAGAGGAGGGGGGGGGGGGGGGGGAAGGAAAGCACTTTATTTTTTATTACGATGTTCAAAACAACACATATTAAATGCTTCGAGCTGAAGTACTAGTCTCGGACCGCTTGTATTGTCCTCAAAGGGAGGCCTGTAACCTTATTCTTGGTAACAAAAAGAACTTTACCACGCGGTGCTGAAACCACAGGATAACTCAGGGGCCTCCAGAGGCCTCCAGCTCTCGCAGTGACCAGCCCCAACTCTAGGGGCCCATTCCGGCCCTTGCCCTTTGGAGTCTTTCCGGGGCTACAGCGCCGAGAACAACCTTTCCATGTCCCCACACCTGCGGCCGCCCACCCTCCACGGGAGAACTTCCCATTACGTTTACAAACACCTCCCTGGGAGCCAGGCGTCCCCCTGCCCCGAGCGGGGCGATCCCGGCCGCTCCGAAC
>NW_008236769.1:14940524-14963340 GCF_000691975.1 Corvus brachyrhynchos | reverse complement strand
TGTTGACTCCCTCAAAGGCAGGGAGGCCCTGTAGAGAGACCTCCACAAATGGGAGGGCTGGGCAATCACCAACCATGTGAAGTTCAACAGGGGAAAGTGCCGGATTCTGCACCTGGCATGGGGCAACCCTGGATGTACAGAGAGACTGGGGAATGAGAGGCTGGAGAGCAGGGCCATGGAAAGAGACCTGGGGGTCCTGGTCGATGGAAAGTTGGATCTGAGTCAGCAGCGCCCTGGCAGCCAGGAGGGACATCCCTGTCCTGGGGGACATCAGGAATTGCCAGCCGGGCAAGGGAGGGATTGTCCTGCTCTGCTCTGGGCTGGGGCGGCCTCACCTCGAGTGCTGGGGGCAGCTTTGGGCCCCACAATATAAGAAAGACATGGAACCATTAGAGAGTGCCCAAAGGAGGGCAACAAAGATGGTTGCCCAACAGAGGGGACTTAGAATTTTAAGAGTTAACTACTGACCGCGGTATTGCTAGCATTGCTAAGTTTTGCAGCTGCTTGCTGAACAATGTGTATGGCTTGCTCAACACTCATTGCGCTTGCCAGGCAAAAGGGGAGGATGTAAGGGAGTATAAGGGGAGGATGCAGGACCATTGATAAGGGGAAGTAACCGTGACCAAAAATCCTGCTTTCAGACCCTGAAACCAGCCTAAGCCAGCTTTGAGGTTTGGACTTGGGCCAGGAACACAAGGAGTCTGCGCAAGAAGGCGAGGTAAAAAGTCCAACCCAAGGAAGACTACTTACTTCATCTGAGGAAGACCTTTACTTTATCCCAGGGGCCCCGGCCCGTGACCACCAGGCAGCACTGCACAAGCGCACCGATATGTTAATGACTTTAGAGCTAATTGTAATATAAAGCAGGGACAGGCAATGGATATGTATAGGTGTGTTGTGTACTCTGATGGATATGTAGTTTATAACTGGACAAATACTAAGCCAAGCACCACTGAAGGCGTGCATGCCTTTGGAGGAAACATGCCCCATGGGCCTCAGCTGATTAAAACATACCTACTTTGCAACTTTTGAGTTTTCCACACATCAAAGGGCCTTGAGGAGAAGCCGTGTGAGGAGTGGCTGAGGGCACTTGGTCTGTTCAACCAGGAGGAGACTGAGGGGAGACCCCATTGCAGTTACAACTTCCTCATGAAGAGAAGACAAGGGGCAGACACTGATCTCTGCTCTGTGGTGACAGTGACAGGACCTGAGAGAATGGCCTGAAGTTGTGTCAGGGGGGGTTTAGGTTCGATATTAGAAGAAGGTTCTTCCCCAGAGGGTGGTTGGGCACTGGAACAGGCTCCCCAGGACAGTGGTCACAGCACCAGCCTGAGAGAGCTCAGGAAGGGTTTGGACAATGCTCTCAGGCCCATGGTGTGACTCTGGGGGATGGTGCTGTGCAGGGCCAGGAGCTGGACTCGATGGTCCTTGTGGGTCTCTTCCAATTCAGCTTATTCTGTGGTTCTGTGACTCCATCACCTCACAGAATCACAGGATGGGTCAGGTTGGGAGGGACCACAGTGGGTTATCTGGTTCAACCTGTGCCATCAACTGCCTCCAGAAACATGTCCTGTAAATATAACCAGTACAAATATTTGTGTATTTATGGGCATAAATGAGGGAGGGAGGACTGTGGAAGTGGGTCGAGAAGAGACAAAGTATTGCTTCAGAACAAAAATAAACATGCAAAGTCATACTCTGATTTCTTCCTGATTAATCAATTGTGTCCCTAAAACTGAGGCTGTAATAAATGAAGCATCCAAATGTTCAGCTTCTTATGGGGTATATATGATCCCTTTAGGAGGACACACACACATTGATTTTATAAGGAACCCCTTCACTACTAGAAGATTTTTACCTGGATCCATTTCCAAATCAATTTTTCCTTGAGGCTTTCACTAAGACTCTTGTGGGGATTACAGAATTTGAGTTAGATGCCAATGCATTGTCATTCTGAATACAGAAACATTTTGCTTTTTTAGTGTTTTTAATAGGATCATGTAAGATGAGGGTTGGGGTTGGTGGTTTGGGTTTTTTTAAACACCATTAGCAGAAACATCTCTTCAGTCCTTTGCATTCAAAAACCTTATTGTGTATAGAGTCTTTTGACTCTGTAACTAATTGATGCAAAGCATCATCACTCTATCTGTTGAAGTTTCAGGGTATGGAAACAAGCTGACAATATCTAATTGGCCAGACATACATGGAATTGAGGAAAAATAAACCTGTTTTCAATTGTTTTAACGCAGTGGTTGGGTTCCTGTCAGAGAACACTCTCTCCCACCAACATGAATTTTGCTGATTGAATCAACTGCCTAGAAAGAAACCATTCAACCCAGGGAGAAACAATGCAGCAATTAGCAACACTCAGGTAGCAGTGACAGGGGCTGCCTTACAAAGCTCAGGTCAGACCCAGTTCTAGTGGGGTAGCCAAAGGATTAAGAAAGATTTGGGGATTTAATCTAAGAACAATAATGTTCAACCATTTTAGCAAGCCCAAAGGTGGGGTCAGTCCCTAATGCATTTTTATAAGGGTCATTTTAAGAGAAACACAAATCATTGTGGTGAGCTTCCCACCAGCTAGAAATCCTTCAGGATAATCTTGTTGCCCAGAAAAACTGAATTCCCCATCCCTGGAAGTGTTTGAGACCAGACTTGATGGGGCTCTGAGTAGCCTGGTCTAGTGGGAGGTGTCCCTGTCTGTGGCAGGGGTGTAGATACAAAAATGCTGCTAGCAAGGATTTTCTTGCTATTTTCTAAGTCCGTGAGAGACTTTTCTCTCTCACAGAAGAGGTAGCAAAGTTATGTAAACAACCAAGCCACCTGCAACCTTGAAAAGTCTTGTTTATGGTACAGTAGAAAAATATTTTGACAATGGATGTTTTAGGATTTTAGCCAATCACCCCCAAGGGGTGGCCAATCCTTTGTCCAATTAGACTGTGAAGAAAAAAGTCTATGAAAGAGTTTGTAAAATAATTAAATAAATCCATCTTGCTGCACAATTCCTGCCTGCTGGATCTTCTCTCCTCCTCCTCCCTATGGCTGCGGGACACAGTGATATACCCTAGGGCCCAGGCCTGCAGTAATATAGGGGGTTGGAACTTGATGGTTTTAATGTCCCTTCCAACCCCAACCATTCTGTGATTCTATGGCAGGATTCACACAATCCATATGATAAACTCAGACATATTAAAAAACTTGGGGTTGTGTTCAGCCTGGCAGCTGTACAAACTGCACGGTTGGTACAGCCACAAAATGGACTTTGTGGGCAGGTATTTAACAGCATAAAATATACCCCGGATTTCCCATTCAGAACCTGAAACAGGTTTGTCTCCTGGTGCTCCCAGAGCTAAAAGACATCCCTGTGACAAATGCAGGTTCCAATAGGGAGGGTTTAGCAGGAAGGCCATCCTTGGAGGGAAAGCCTGTATTTAGGAAACTGCTAAACCAGGGATGAGTTCTTGAGCTGGTTTAGCCCTTAGTCACCCCAGTGATGACTCTGGACCTACGTTTCTGGCATCAGCTGATGTTTGATTGCTGTCTCCCAATCTTACCCTCAATAAAACAACCCAGCAGCTTGAAATCCTTGTGAGTCTTGTTAGTTGTAGTGGCATCATCCCCTCCTATTACTGGAACTTAAGGAATTGTAAACAAATTGGTCACTCCCCATCATCTGCCTGGAGTCAAAGCAGGGACCCAAGCGTGAAGCTAAACCCTGGCCTCACCTCTATCCAGCTTCCAGCAGCTAAGAGAAGCTGACCCTTCTAAAAACAGACTAGTTTGTGGGTTTCTGTACTTTAATTTATAGGTTGTAAGTAAAAATAATCCCTGCATCTCAGCCCTGGGGAAAGTCACCAGGAGGATCTGGACTACTGCTCTCCTTTCCTTTGTAAAGAGCACAGAAAAAATCAGAGCTGAGGATTCCCTCTGGAGGGATTAGCCACACTTGTGCTTTAACCTGCTTTATTTTTAACCTACAGCCTATGGTTTTTCAGTAACAGAGCTATGGCTGATAGCATCTGCTAAGGAATTAGTTAGAAGTGGACTTGCTGGGACTTGCGTAACTCCAGAGAGCAGATAAGAACCACTGGAGAGTTGTGGCAGGGAGGGTGTAGGTGGAGCAAGAAAAGGAGCATCCAGCTTGCTCTTTTTCTGTGCAATCCCCATTCTGCTTTCAGCAAAGAAATTCTGTATTTTGCTTCTGAAAAATCCTGCAAACTTCCTTCCTGAAAAATCCTGTGGTATTGCTATTAGTATAGTTATTTTAGGGGTTTTTTTTCAGTATTAATAATGCCAAATGAAAATAAAGAAGCACAGGAACACTACCCCTTGTCCCCTAAGCTGTGCTGTGGTTTGGTATTTCTAAAGAGGCTGACATTTCTGCAGTGCTTCACAAACAGGAGATCAGATTTCAGCTTGGCACCGTGGTCACAACATCAACATCGGAAGCGGTTTAGTTGGAAGTCCCAAGGATGGACACTGAAATGGTACCCGCAGCCTGCCAGTCCCAAAATGATCCTTTCAGGTCCCTCATAGCTTGGATTTCTCCTGGAAGGAAGATGCTGCTGAAGACCTGTGGTCATCTTCACCTAAATAGTGTGGGCTTTTCCTTTGCTGTGGGATTTGAAGCAAGTCTGTCTCTGTCACATATCAGGGGCTTATTGGAGCTTACTCATTTTATTCAGTAAATTTTGCCAGAAATGCTTCAGCAGCTCCAGGTCTTAGAGAAAAGCTTGACATTTGATGGGTTTTTGTAGCAGTTCACTGGGCTGCAGCCATACACCTCCCACTGCCTTTCTCCCTCCTGGAGGCAGGGCAGCCAAGCACAGCGATCTGGTTTATTAAATACACAGGTGTCAGTCCTGGGGCTGCCCCACAGTCCTGGGAAAGCTCATGTCCTGCAGACCTGCTCTTCCAGATCATCAGGTTGCACTGCTGGTCATGAGGAGTGGAGCAGACCTGAAGATGGGAGGGTTCACAAAGGGGAAACAGCAGACTGGGACAAATTCTGCCCTCAGAGACCATGTATGGGGTTTTCCTGGTGTTGGAGCAGAATACAGGATCCTGCTGAGTCTCTGCCATCCCGGAAGAAGCAGGAGCAAAATGGGATGCAAGTTCCTTGAAATGCATATGCCAGAAAAGCCTCTGGTCCTGGCTCGCCCCCTGCTGTAAGGAATTGAGTTGGGCTGTTAATTCTTTCACAGCGTCATGGAATGGTTTGGGTTGAAGGGACCTTAAAGACCAACCCTAATTCTTTGCCTTGAAAGAGGCTCCACTGAATGCCAATGAATCCCTGTGTGATAAATAAACTCAAGTCTCCTTCCCTGGAGGCCAGGTTGGTTTTTAAGGTTTCAGGATCGTGGGGTACATCTCAGCAGGAGTTAAGCTGAAAGCTGATAAAACCCTGACGTCTAAGGGCCAGAACTGCAGCAGTGGAAATAGGCACCTTCCTTTTGACCTCAGCATCCCTGAAATGCTTTGGTTCATGAGATTGTGCATAATTAGGCATGGAGCAATGATATTTTTTTAATTCTCTGGGGTTTAAGAAAGCCATAATTCTGAAAATCACCATCAGGAAACAAGAGAGAGGTAAGGAATGGGAGCACCCAAAAGCCACACGAAGAGGAAGGTCTCAACCTGGCTAAATCTAGCACAGCCTACAACAGATCAGGTCTGGTCTGGTGTCCCCAGAAGTCACAAACACATGGAACAAGCACCTTCACCTTCATGGAGAGCAGCAAATCCAGATACTTCCCTTTTGTTCTGCTCCCCCGTCCTTGTCATCAGCTACTTCATGGGAAGGTTGGTCAGGCCACTGCAGGACCACTGGGCAGGGCTGGGCTCTGTGGTCCTGGAGCAGGAAATGGTGGCTTTTTAGCCCCAGGTGACAAACTTCTCCCTCTAGCAGTCTCCTGGGGCTATTCCCTCAGTTCCAGTGATGTTCGCCCGCCTCCCCTGGGGACACACGCACAAAAGCACAAAGCAAAGCTCTGTTGCAGCTCTTGCTGAATTCTGCATCATAGAGCCACAGAATGCTTTGGGTTGGAACATTTAAAGGTCCTCTAGCCTAACTTCCCTGTCATGAGCAGGGACAACCTAGACCAGGTTTCTCAGAGCCCGGTCCTGTAGGAATATATGTCAAAGCCTTAAGAAATGCTGAGTTGACAAATTACAGCTTTTTACTCCCTTTTATTGGATGCCATCAGCTAATTTTCAGTGGTCAGACAGGTCATCTGCAGTCTGGAAATCCCAGAGGTGGCCACAGCAGCTTCACAAACACATCTGTTGGAATTATTTGCACTAAAATTTTTTTCAGGCACTGTGGGATTGATGAAGAGTAGAAGTTCTCTGGAGTCCACCATTTCCCTGGAGGCTTAACAACCCCAGAATAAAATATGAATATAGGTTTATGCCATGGCAGGATTTGTCTTTCACCTAAAGAAAAAAAGAATTTTGCTTAAATTTGTTGTTAACCTGAAGCCAGCTTTGTCCTTGCAAAAGTAACTGACAACAATAAAAGTACCCAGAGTCTTTCTAAAGTGTTTTATTTGAGGTTTTTCATTTTGCAGAAATCTTGCTGACGCAGCAATGTCAGTGTGCAAAGTTCTGCAGGACCAAGTTAATGTTCTACTGAAATCCTTTGCTTCAGGACTAGTTCTTGAATGTCTACAAAATGCATACAAATGTCTAAACTAAATCCACGGGGGCTAATCCTCATTTCACATCCTTGCAGGTAAAGTTGGAGCAGCAGCAGTGAAGGCACTGCAACGGCAGCACTCGAGACCTTGTCAGCTCTGTGAGATCCCTCTGGCTATTTATCCTTAAAAGCACACAGTCAGCTTCGACTAAGTATACTTATTCCTACATTTTTAGTACTATTTAGTATGTATTTTTCATTGGCCAGAGAAGCTGTGGCTGCCCCATCCTTGGAATTGTTCAAGTACAAGGCTCTGACCAGCCTGGTCTAGTGGAAGGTGTCGCTGCCCATGGCAGGGGTTAGAACAGGATGGTCCCTAAGGTCCCTTCCAACCCAAACCATTCCACGATTCCGTGATTTTTCCGTGCACTGTAACAGCCACAAACACCACTAGATGTCACAACTGCTTCACTGTTTGACTGCTCGTTCCTCAACGGCCTTGGCTGAAGAAGGGCTTTTGCAGGTTTAACTGAGGAGCAAAATACAAAGACAATTAAGCAAAACCAAGATATTGTCCTCAGGAAGTGCAGGGTGCTTTAGGACACACCTTTCTTGGGGAAAAAAAGTCATGTGTTTCTCAAATCCCCTGGGTTTGGGCACAACAAAACCTCTGCACTTTGCTCAATATGAAGGAAATTCATGTGCAGGACCATCCTGACCCTTTGAAACTACAGCAAAAAACTGTGGAGAAGAAGTTTGATGTGGGACACAAACAACTGTGCTGAAGGCAGGAAAACAAAGTGACTACAGGATATTATTTTTGCTTTTATTCTGATAATTTGGTGCTGGAAGTGACTTTCTTGCACTTTCCCTAGTTATAGCATATGGAATTTGTGTTAACACTGTGGTTACTGATGCTTGGTGGTCCTGGAACACACAAGCACCCACCCACCTCCCCCTGCTGAAACAGTGAAGAAATAGCAATAACATCAACTGAACTTAATTAGGCCAAACTCGAGGTGTTTTCTGTTGAAGGAGCTAATTTTAGATGCCAAACTGCCACAGGGGCTGGCTGTATCTCTGCCCTATTTTAGCAGCTCGTGGCAGAGAGGCAAATGATTGGAAGGTGCTTCAGTTGCTTCAGCCCATGTGAAGGTCAGGGAAGAATATTCTTCCTCTGTTCCCAAGGCAATCCGATTTCTGTCTCCGCTGGTGCCATCCACAGGAACCTGCTCCTCCTCAGGACTTGGCACTGAGGTCACCACAAAAGAGAAATACACCATTTTCGGAGGGAGGTTCAAACTAATTATCTCCCATGGGCTTTTAGAGAGTTTCTCTACCTGCCCTAAACACACTGTAGTCAGTGCACCAGCCTGTGCTGTCATTGTGTGAAAATAATAGCAAAGCTGAAGATCATTCATTCATTTATTCACTCTTTCATGACCAGTAATTGCTCCTGTGGATTCCTTTTTCACTCCAGTGACAAAAATTATTGCAAACAAAACCAAAACTGAATTCCTGTGAAATTGCTGTTACAGCATTCCCTGAAGATGAAAAAATATAAAATAAAAAAAGAGCAAACTAAAACAAATAAAAATGTACAAAGAAAAAGAAAGCAAAAGTGATTGTCAGAACAACAGCACCTTACAAAAAGCAGTGAACATCTTGGTGGGGATGTTCTCACTGTGCTGAATTGTGAAACAACTTCTTTGTGAGGGGAAGAGAAAGGGCAGACACTGATCTCTGCTCTGTGCCCCGGAACAGGACCTGAGGGAATGGCCTGAAGTTGTGTCAGGGAAGGTTTAGGTTGGATAATAGAAAAAAGGTCCTCCCCCAGAGGGTGGCTGAGCACTGAAAAGGCTCCCCAGGGCAGTGGTCACAGCACCAGCCTGACAGAGCTCAAGGGGTGTTTGGACAATGCTCTCAGGCACAGGGTGTGACTCTGGGGGATGGTGCTGTGCAGGGCCAGGAGTTGGACTCGATGGTCCTTGTGAGTCCCTTCCAACTCAGGATAGTCTGTGATTCTGTGAAGAACATGGTTTAACTTCATCCCTAAAATGGACACAAAATGGGAAAGTCCAGGAACTTCAGCTAAATTAATTCATATCCCAACTGTCCTTTTCTAAAAGTTGAGTGCATTTAATGGGAAAACAAATTTAAAATCCCACAGAAAATAAATGGCACTTTTACCTTGAGTGAGCTTTGAATCAGACCTGCAGTGGGTACCAGAGGAAACCCACTGGAGGTGCTTCCACCTCTCTGGGAGATGTCCCATCGTACGGCATTGGAAGCAGAGGCAGGAGCCTGCTTTTCCTGAGCAAGGGGCATTTTTCGGCTCAGTGGGGCTTCTGCTTGGTTACACCACTTCAGTGGGTACCACAGAGGAGTGTTAGCTGTCTGTTCTCACACTCCACTGAAACACCCAGGCACATTTACCCTCAAACTGAAATATTTGCAGTGTTTAAATTCACTGGGATTATTCACAGGTTTAGAATGAGACAAGCCCAGGTCCTGAAGGAAGCCACAGCGAAGCAGCACACGTCATACACCTGTGTGTGACAAAATGTGATTTTGATTGGATTTACTTGTGCAGGACAAGAAATATTTGAAAGGTGAATTTTTAAATGGCTGATTCTGGCTGTGCTTCCTGCACATTGGGGTGGGCTGCAGAGGAGGGGGTGGACCCCAGAGGAGGGGGTGGACCATGGCTTAGGACACCATGGATCATGGGGGAGTAGGTAACCCACATCTCTCCACTGTGAACAGGAACCCAGAGTGGAACAAAGGTGTCTGAACTGCCTCAGGCTTGGGCAGAGGGTTCCCACCCTGTCTACATTCACCTAATTTGCATGACTTGCCCATCACAAGATTATTTATTACAGTGGCTTTAGTCAAATTCCTCTTCCGCACTTTAAAGCAATGCTTTGTCTGTCTGACTTCAGATGCAGCCTAAAACCAACTGAGGCCAATGAGTCTGCTCAAGCTGACAGGCTTTGCTAAATGAGCATCTCTGTTGGACTCAGTGGTGCTTTCTTTCGAGATAATACCAAATCACAGTTCACCCAAGCCTGGTACCAACACCCTTCATGACTGGAGGGAAAGGAAACCTGGCCCATAATTTGCCTGGAAAGAGGGAAGGAAAGGGGGAAGGGAAATACTTTTCCCCCTCCTATCCTAACTACGTAGCCCAGCTTTCTCTAAATGAATCTAACAAATCCTAGATGAAAGCATTAATAATTGTAGCTATAGATACAGCCCCTCCTCTGCCCCATGTCAGCCTGGGAAGCGCCCTGTGAGACCCAGGGAGGCTTCCTCCCTTTAGTGAACTTCCCAAGCTGTGCCAATTGGACCAGCCCATCCTCAGGGCTTGGAGCTGTATCAGAGATGCCCCAGGTGAGCATCCTCAAGACACCAAAGGTTCCTTGTGTGTTTTGCCTTGACTGCTTGGACTGGCCTTCCCAGGCATTGCATATGTTTGTCCGGAGAGTCCTTGCCTGTTTCCAGAAAAACAGGATGGTTTCAAAACATCTGTTCATCAGCAGGGGTGACAACTACTATTGCCAGGTGAAAACTGAGAGCCCTCATCTCTTTTGTCTTCTTGGAACAGTATTGCAAAACTAACAGCGCCATGGCTGGTCAGGTTTTGTGATGACCCAGAAATTCTCTGTAGCAACCTGGCTGCTGGCACCTGAGTGTGTTAAATCAGAGCTTTGTGGGTGATGAAGACAAGGACAGGGCTGATACTGGATCTAGGGGGTGATTGGCTGTCTGGCAAGCAGCCCCATCCCCAGCACAGCCACTTTCACTGTCCCTCTGATGGGACAAACACAAACAATACAAATTTGAGTGTGTTGGCTTCGTCTCACTCTTCAAAAATCACCTGCTGTGTTTCTGCAGTGACCTGGCTGGTTCCCAGAAAGCATCTCCCGCTCCCACACAGGTTCCATGGAATTTTTCAGCACATGAATCTCCATATCCTCCCGCGCTCACACCTCGGCATAGAACAACCCAGTGAATGTGTCACGTCAGGGATCTTTCTGTGAAACACCTTGATTTTTAAAACTGCATTTCACTCAAACTTTTGAAACAGCTTTCCTCTCCATCTGTGAATCCATCTGCAGTTGACAGTGATTTCTGGTTCATCAGCTCCACCCACCTCACGGGAGCTGTTCCTGCTTGGTGTGGAGGTGAGGAACCCTCACCGTGGGTTGGCACCCTCTGATCAGTGGAAGCCTTTTACTAGATCACGTTTTCCTAGCAAGTAAGCAACAGCTTGAGCCAACATGAGGTACTCTGTGTACTGGAGTAGATCTGAAAAAATCTCTCTGCATCCTCCATTGAATATTCTGAATTCAGGAAAATTTTGTAGCCATCCTTTCCACTTCTACACATCCCTCCTAGAATTGCATTTTCTGCTTAAGCAGTGCAACACTTCATGCTAAGTGTTTTTATAGTTCTCTGGTGTTGAGACTTGTAGGCAGGAGGGGATGTGGGTTGCCTTTTTCTGGGGTAGGCACTCCCAGGAGGTGAGGGGTCCTGCCTAAAATAGATGGGGTGAATCCATTTGGCTGTTTCCATAGGGCTCCAGGCTTGTCCAAGCTCATGTAGCTTTTGAGTGGGAAGTTACATGAGACAAATCCTACTACTGATGTGGGAAAACTAGGAATAAGTGGTTCCTGGTCCTGCTCTATCCAACTGTTTGATCAGCAAGATGGGTGCAGAGATGGATCAATAGACAAATAAACAAATTATAGCAGACAGTATTTGACCGTGCTTGGCCAGCCATCTGGCTAAGTAGCAATATTGATCCTATAAATAATGATATCCCTGAAATACCCCACTTACTCCTCAAGCAGTAAATACAGGCCTTAGGGCACGAATTTCTCACTGAATTTTTCTTGGGGAAGGCAGCCATCCACCACAGAGTAACAGCAGCATGTGGATTCTCTCTCTCACATTGGTTTTATCATACCTATTTCTCTTAAATGAGTCAAATGAAGACTAGAAAGGCATCAGGATTCTTTTAGTAAATAGTCAGTTTGGAATTCTGAGTATTATTTAATCCAGAAATGTTTGAGTTTTCTAAGCATTCATTGACCAAACAAAGCTTATTTTTCCCTTTATAACCAAGATGTTCCCTACCTGGATGATTGAAATAAGCTACAAGAGCTCATATTAAGCACTTAGTGACTGCACCAGTTTTAGGCAGCCGAGTGTAGGAGCTGAATTAAAACACAGAACACCTGTAGAAATGATCCCCCCCATGTGAGATGCCCCCATCAAGGCTGGGAGAGAAATAAAGGCCCAAGGCCAAGTCATTCCTGATCCAGAGGGATCCAGAAGTCCAGAGCGAGGGTCTCTGTGGGGCTGTGGGCACCAGGGCTGTGTGGGAGGGGTGGGATGGACCAGCCAGGGGCTGTCCTGTGCTGGGCACAGCCAGTCCCAGGTGGGTCCATGGTTGTTGGGTCCATGGTGTCCCTCCTTTGTGACAGAGGCACATTCCCGGGCTCCTTGTGACACAGGGGCTGCACTGTGCCCAGAGGCCACTGTGACCTCTGGGGGGGTTTTTGGGGCACGGAGGCCTGGGGTACCACTGCCCAAGAGCACCTCTCTCAGGAGGCAGCAGCTACCTGAGAACCTCTGCAGGAGAACATGACAGAGACACCCAAGGGGGAGAAGGTGAATCCCAAATCCTTGCCCACCCAGGGGCTGATGAGCCTGAGGAGGCAAAGGATGAGGGATGTGGCAAGAAAGAGAGGCTGGTGATGGGACAAGGCTGGGCTTAACCTATGCCAAGACAGCCCCCTCCACCCCATGCCTCCTCTGTCCCACAGATGGACCTCAAGCAGCTGCAGGAGGATGACAGGCCGTCACAGAACGAGAAGCCCTGCCCAGATGCTTCTCCTGAGGCGCAAGAGGCAAAGGCAGAAGCATCTGGCGAGCAGGTGCCCTCAGCAGGGGCAGAGAGCCACATCCCAGCCCTGCAGAGCCCCTGCTCTCCCCCAGGCCCCTCACCCCCCCAGGAGGCAGCCCAGACCCTCAGCGGGCAGCAGTCAGTGCTGGCAGCACCAGAGTCCGGGGAGGGGGCCCAGGCCAACGAGGAGGAGGAGAGGAAAGTCTGCAGTCCCCATCACCTGGGCCAAGGGCAAAACTCCATGGAACAAGAGCTTTCCCAAGGTGAAGTCAACAGACTCCAGAAGCTGTCCCAAGGGGAAAACAACAGCGACAAAGCATCGTTGCATGAAAACTGGGGACGCATCACCATCCGAACTATCTGGGTCAACCCCCAGTACCCAGAGCTCCTTCAGGACCCTCTCCAGGAGGAGGCAAAGGCAGCAAGTCCTTCTGCCTCGGATGAGCAGGTGCCAGCAGCAGGGGCACAGAGCCCTGCCCGGGACAGCCCCTGCTGCTCTCCCTGTTCCTCACAGGCCCAGCTGGCAGCCCAGACCCTCAGTGATGCGCAGGGTGCCCACAGGCAGCCCCCCAGCCCCAGGCGGGCTCTGTGGGCTCTGTGCACCCTGCTCTGGTGCTCCTGCATGGAGGTGCAGCTGGATGATTAGCACCCGCTGCCAGACTCTAATTCAGATCAGCTCAGTTGTTGTCAATATATATTTTTATACTTGCAAAGAGCTCTGGAGAATCGTCATTGTCCCTTGTTACTGCCCAGAGACTCAAAGCAACCAACAGCTTTCCTGTGGGAGGACATGCCAATAAAAGATGCTGATTTTCCAGCCGTGCTCAGTGGTCCACCTCGGGAGCCAGACGGGTGCCAGCAGCACCAGAGATTTGAAAATCAATGGTTTCATGCCCTTGTGGTCAAGACAGCCACCAATCACCACCTTACCCACAAGAGCCTCTCTGGGAACAAGCAGCAGAACACAGAGAGCGCCCGTCCACATCAGCTCCCCGAGGCCCTCTGCCAAGAAGTTGTCATCCAGGTGTCTTGGGAACCTCCTGGACCTGTCTTTTCCAGCTGTGGGGTGTTCCCAATTAACATCTGGCCAGTGGAATTGTCCCACAAGGATAAGGGGGGTTGGGTCAAGGGTGTCCTGAGGGTCCTTAAAGAATAACTCCTATGTGCCATGTCCTGGCTGGGTCCCACGATGCCAATGAACAATGTCCTCTGACTGGTGTCCAGAATTCTGAGCATTTGAAGTGAAGAAATGTCACTTTCAGATAAAGAAAACGAGCCTGGATGAAATATTCCCTGCTGACCTGGCACATGGGAGAGGTTACCAACTTTACTTTCTGTTCACTGTCTCTAGAACATCCATGATTTTTAAGGCTCAGGTATTAGATTTACTCCAGGGGAAAAAATCCCAGCTATGTAACCAGATGGGTTTTCCTCCTCTCAACTCGACACAGGCCAGCCTCAGCTGTGAAGAGGGAACATGGAACTGCAGCTGCCTGCCTGGGAGCTTAAAAACATGTCCATCTGATTTTCAGGAAAAAAATATCCTACATTTTTATCTTTTATACAGGACCCAAAACTGATTTAGTTGAAAAGCAGAAAAGGCAAGAAATTGCCCAGGCAGGATGGATTAAAAAATACTGAACCTCTGAGTAGTTTTGATGTGATTGTGAGTGACACATGTGGCAAAACCTTGCTGTTACCTCCAGCTGTACAACCCAGTGAGCAGAAAAGATTTTTCTAATGATTCTACTGCTGAGGGTGTTCAATCTGCTAAAAGTTTCTTGCTGACTTGCTTTGAAAGTGACAAAAAGCTCTTTTTATCACTCGCTGGTGCTGAGGCAATGGTGTTGATGAGGCAGAGCATCCCAGGTACTGGAAATTAAGGTCATTGGTTATTTGTGGGCATCAGAGATATGAGTTACGGCAAAGCAACTCCTTGAGCAGCTTCCAAAGATCAGATGAGGGAGCAGTAACGGCCTTGGGCTACTGGGGAGCCTCTGGAAGGAGGCTGGAAAAGGCTGTTGATAGCCAGGGCTAGTCACGGCAGCAAATCCACAGGAAAAACATAGAGCCCGAGCAAAAACACTCAGCACAGCCCCAAAGCCCCAGCCAGGGTCAGCAGGTATTGCTTCAGCTCTCAAATAAGGATGAAAGAAACATTTCATAAATGATAAACCACAGCTCACAGCTGACCTGCAGAGAAACCTGCAAATACTCTGTCAGAACAGTGGTGGTCTGTGGCAAAGAGGCTGAGTTTTCCCAAGGTGCTCATATACAGCAGATCAGACCCTGAAAGCCATCTCAGTAAACAGAAACTGGGACTATCTGCTTGCTCTTCAATTAGACAAGATTTTGGCACATTACTTATGAGCTGTACTTACGCATTTGACTCTTCACTGATGTGGTCCAGCTCTCACTAAGTTTTGTATAAAAGTAAAGGAAAGAATGCTAATCTCCTCTTCTAATACTCTTTTAAGGGTTAAAGGAAGGCAGGACTGTCTTTTCCTTTCCAGCAATAAATTAAGATAGTAATAAAAGCATCCCAGTGTACCATCTAGATTTACAGCAGGGTTTTTCAATTTCATTTGCCATTGCCAAATACATTACATTGGGATTAAACTGTACAGGTTATTAAATACTGATTACAAGAAGACAGTGTGCTGTGGCAGGCAAATAACTTGCAAGTTACTGAAATTAAGGCTTTGAAAATATTTTAAGGGAATTAATGTTTAATTAGAGGTTTTGATCTATAAGGAATTCTAGCAATAGCTTCAGTAAGAGATTACACAAACCTGTGAGACATTTATAAGTAGAAAGGATACTTGATGTAGTATTTTCTTTAATTAATCCTGCACTGAAAGACCACCACGAGGGAATTTAGAGTTTGGTGCACAATAAAAAAGATCATTCCAGTTAGCAGGCACTTCAGCTTCTTTGGGCCTTTTTTTGCATGATCAAATTCATGTGCATGTATTTTTAACAGTATGGCATGAGATGAACTTTGAATTTAGTGTGATAAAAAATATTTCTAATTCAATATCCCTGAGTGAACTTGAATATTGAATATTGAATCTTGGGAGGTTTACAGATCTGAGGTATTTGGCTCAATAGCCGCTTTTGTTCTTCTGCTGAATTTCATCTTTCTGTTACTGACTTCCAGAAACAACATAAATCAGCAGAAGCATTTTGCTTTCCAGCATGATTGATGGTTTTATCTTTCACTCACACATTCTCGTACAAAGTCTCCTCTTTTCACTAAAAAAATAGTTTATGTAATTTCCTGTAGTCAAACCAAGCCACTGCTCCTTTACTGTTTTGCTCACTACATTTACTCTCAATGATCTGACATGATTTTCACAAGACTAGAAGTGTCATTAAGGAAGTGTAAGAGGTGTTTGTATTGGTAGGTGTAAAAATACAAACTGAAAAGTCTCATGCGCTGAAAAAAACCCCCCTGGTCTCAGCTACCAGAGTTATGGAGTTACAGGGATGATAAAACTCCTGTTAAAGTTACTGGAAGGGGAAATGAATAAACTTCACAAGTGCTCGGTACAAAAACCTGGCAGTTTTAGGTCTTTAAGTTCATCTTCAGTCTGAAATGCATCACCTTTCTGCTGATGTACTGAGTGAAATAAAACTGCAAAGACATTTTTTGAGGATTCAAAAGGCTGGATAAATTTGAAAAATCACTTTGAAAATTAGGACATCTTTCCTTTTCCTCCATTCCTGGTGCAGCTGGACCAAAGACACTGTCATTACACAATTTTTTGTTAAATCCACACAGATAAAAAATTAATCTGGCTTTATGTTTAAAAGATATTAATACATATTACAGCTTACTAATATTCCTCACAGCTAATTTTTATCACTGGTGGTGCTATGCTGATTTTTTCCTCATCACTTTAGCTGTAATAGTTTGGTTTAATACCCAGAGCACACATCTTCTATGCTGCCTGCTTAATTATTTTCACCTCTTTTTATGTCACATTTCTCAGATCAGTAATTATGTCAGAACATAAATCCCATCCTACACTGACTATAATAACTTGACAGATAGCAATATTTTCTATATAACATGGAACAAGGTGAGTTGGTTTAACAAAACACAATTTCTTTCTAGTTAGTTTAATTAATTCATCTTAATTATTTAACCTATTAACCACAGGTTAATTAAATTGAATCTGATGCACTCTCTTACTATATTTATATTGCTTTTTTTTTTTCTGAATGGGACTAGTGTTTTATTACCTCTGTTGCTCATTAATTTTAGCGCTGCTGTTGCTCTTTCATGAAACGTTTGTTTCCTCCAGGGCCAAGTTAATCCATAATTCAGTGCTAATGGTAAATCTCTGTGCATTACCCACTCTGCACAACCTGAAAGGCAACGTGGTGGGGCTGGACCACAGCAGGTAACAGAACCCACTGCAGGAATACACCCTAAATTACACAACCAGCCTGCCTTGGGTGTAAAAGGACACCTCCTTCCACCTGCTTTTGATAGCATTTTTTTCCCAATGCCATTTCTAAAAATATATCCCTGCTTTTCTTCCCAAGGTGGAAGGGAGAAGCATGGAATAGACCTGGCAGCCCCCTCTCTAAAGGCTTCCAAAGGATCTTTAAAGAGCCCTTTGAACAGTGAAACCAGCCAAGGTGGTAAAATCAAGTTCAACAAACAAGCCCAGGAGCTCTTGGGAGCTGCTTCTACCCCAGGAAGTGACAGGGAGCTGCAATGCCTGCCCTCAGCTGGAGATCTACCATGGCATGATCATCTATAAACTGTTACCTCTCCAAAAATACATGTAATAATGGTGATAGCCTAGAAAAGCAAGGACCAGGGATTAGAAATACCCCTGCTGCCTGTACACTTCACTTTCTTCAAACAAGCTCGTGACAAGGCAGCTGAGCATCAGTGTAAGCGGGCAGTGTTGGTGGCAGGGCAGGGCCAGGGCACAAAGCCACCCCAGGAGGGGATGGACTCCCTGCACCACACCTGAACGTGCTGGCAGATGAAGATGAGGGTGGTCATGACAGATGAGGGAGCCTGGCAGCCTCCAAGGGAAAGGACATGACCATTCCTAGGAGCCCCTTAAGTCAAACCCCGTCTACTGGCTCAGCAAATGTGAGCTGGGGGAGCTTGCACAAGGGTTCAGACACCACATTTTCTCCAGCATTTCAGGGATTTTAATTCCACACAGACATTTTAATTCCAGCTGTGTGGTACAGTGCACACTGTGCCCAAGACCCACTCAAAGTCCCAGCCCAGCAGGGGAATCTGCTGCAAAAGCCCCCATGAGATCAACCTGCACCCCAAGTACCCAGAGCAGCTCCGGAATCAGACCTGCCCATCTTCAGGCTTAGACCTAAGGAGCCCCTGCTAAGCACAGAGCTGAATGAGATCACAGCTGGTCCAGGGCCAGAAAGTAATGGTGCAGTAATGGGTTTATTGGCTTTTTGAGAAGGAGCTGTTTGATTTCAGACAGAGGAGAGTCAACAGAAGCACTCGCTCCCGCTAATCTCATTTCCAGCAGCACGCTGAGTGAGAAGGCACTTGGGCACAAAGCTGTGCTTGATTGCTCTCTGTTTATCCAGGATTACATTAGGAGCCCAAAAGCATCTGAAAACAGCCCCTGGCCAGGGCTAGGGCTTTGCAAATGGCTTCTGCAACACCAGGCTTGCGGGAAAAGAAATCCCAGTGTTTCCAGCAAGCTGCTGGCGGTTTGCTCAGTACAAGAGCTGGATTTAGATGCACAGGTTTTAGACGTGCAAATTGAAGACAGTGTCTGTTGAGGAAAGCACTGCAGATAAGTGTTGACCAGACAATCTGGTTAATTTTAAATAAGCAAAAAGAAATCAAATGCAGAAAGGTGGATTTGGCCTGAGTGAGGGATTTTTGCAAGAGGGAAATTAGCAGAAGTTGGTCTGACCATGATCTGCCCCATTATCCACAAAATAAGTTACTTTGAGAACAAAATTACCACCAAGTCTGGTATAACAGCTCTTTATTTCAGTGTCTAAAACACAAGGAGAGGGCTTGCATTTCGACATCAGAACCATGCAAAGCACCTATACACCAAAAATGAGATGTTAAACGAGTGTCTCTCTCCTGCTACACGTGAAAAATTTAGGCAGGAAGACTCCATTTTCCTGTGCGTTCTGCTCTATCCTTCCACAAATCAACCAGCCGTGAGGGGCGATAATTAACCTTCATTCCAAATCAGATCATTTGCCACTGAACACTATTCCATACTGCCCTAAGCTGCTAAAATATGCTCCTGTAAACTTCATCAAGCACCCAGTTCTGCTCTTGGTCTACAAGGACAAAGTCCCAAACATCTCCAGCTACAGGATAGACTTTAATCAGAGGTACTGAATTAACTGAGAGCAGAGTTTGGCTCAAAGGATTAATGTCTCCTCCATACAGAAGCCCAGAAAAGGCCCTTATTAGTGTCCCAGAGAGGGGGATGTAGAGACCACCCTAGGCTCAGAGAATTGTCATGTGCACAGAGGACAACCAGACATCCTGAACTATTAAAAAACAGTGGTATAGAAAAATAAAAGGCATAAAATACTGAACCAAAAAGGTTCCAAATAAGGCATCAGCAGGTCCCAACTGGATGTGCTCCTGTGACATATATCACCCTCCCAGCCAGGACAGTTAGGAATGATGCATTAGGATTGTATTTCTGACCTCCATCGTTAAGCACTATGAGCAACCAGAAGGGTTCAAGTTCTCTTCAAGAAAAAGAAAAAAACCTTCCAAACACAAAACCAGGGAGTACTGTTTTTGGTAAGTATTTCTTAGAAAACAAAATAAAAACGTTAAAGCAATTCATTGAAACGACTCATTAAAAAAAGACAACATTCCTGTAAAGTAAAAATATATATATAGAAATAGAATCTATTTTTTTTTGTTTGTTTGTTCATTTGTTTGTTTTTGTTTTTTGTTTTTTTAAAAAAAGACATTCAGTATCACGTCAGCGGATTCAGATGGGCTTTCCCGCGGGTCTCCTGCGACAGCCGCTGCTCCTTAAGGCAAAACGTCAGGTTGGCACCATCACAACAGCTGAGTCCCCGTGGCAGGGCCCTGTCAGCAGGGCTGCTTCTCCCGCACGCTGACGGAGCCTTCCTCCATCCCAAAATACACCACCTCAGCCATGTCGACGAACAGCCCCGTCTCCACCACGCCTGCGGAACGAGAGGTCACTGGTTACTGCCAGAGCCACCCCTGCGCTCGTGTCCTCTGCTCTGCCTGTGGTTTTGCTCAATAAAAACCACCAGTGCCTCCATCAGAGGTTTGGAGAAGTGTCCAACCTGTATCAGCCAAACTCGGAGCTTCTGGGAAGTCTTTGCCATGCAGCCACTCCCAGCAAAAACTCTCCAGAGACTGAGAAACAACTCCCAAAGCTCCCGCGACATTCATGCTGCCCCAGCCACCACTATTGCACCAACACAATCATGAGAAAAGCATTTTCTACCATCTGATGACCCATGGGAGCAGGAGGAAGCTACAGACACCCACAGGATTAGGGACTACTTCCTTTGCCTTTAAACTCATCTAAAAGACTATCCTGTAAGAGATCACCTGGATAACACTTGTTCAAATGTTAAGATTCAGCAGCTCTGGTACTGCCTCTGCAATTTGTAGCCCTTTTGCATATGTACTTTTGGCTGCATTTAATTATGGGGTGCTCCTAACTTCACAGTGATCACTGAGACACAGCCAGAGGCCAGGAAGGCGGATAGAAATGGAGGACAAGGGCTACCACAAGCACAAGGTGGCCAAAACCCTTCTACTGGTACTGCATTTAGGCTTTAACAGCCTCACATTTAGGCTCATCCACTTCTGGGTGGGGAAGAAGCTCTTCTTCCCTTAGCAGATCCATTTCTGAGCAGCAAACAGTGCTGGGACCACGCCCACAGGATGGAACAGGTCCCATCATTTACCATTCCTTTCTAAACCAAAAACAATGCAGGGAAGAAGTTCCTGCTGTGCAGAGTAACCAGGCACTGTCTGCCTCTTGCACAGAAGCAGCTCCAATAATAGAGACATTTGTACAGCCAAGGGCAGCAAGTGGATTAGGATATGGAGCACTGCACCAGGGGCAGCCCAGACCAGCAGTGGTCACCAGAGATCCCTTGCAACCCCAACAATTCTGTGATTCTGTGATAAGAACTACGGAGGGAAGCAAAACCACTGACCAGAAACAACTAGAAGTTACTGGTGACTCTTCACCCAGCCTCTGCCTGGTCTGGTGTTTCAGTTGTGGAGCCAGGACAATATATGGCTGCTTTGTGGGGACACTGGGGTTTGTGCAACAAGATCCCAACCTGTTCCTGCATGTTCTGGCAACACATGAGCAGTCAGTGAAGGCAGCTGTGTTATGGACTCCAGGGGCAGGCTTTGCCAAGACAACCAGAGAGACATCCAGATGCTGCTTCCCTGAAGTTCAGAGAGATCCAGTGACCCTGGGCAGACCTGGATGGTCCAGAGGCAGCTCTGGCCTGGGCAGCAGGTCTCATGCAAGGCAGGCGTCCTAACTCATTCAGCAGTGTCCTTGCAGAGAGGCTGCTTTGTTTGCAAACAGAGCACTCAGCACTGCTACTCGAGCCCAGCAAGAGCTTGGGTACTTTATCCTCACAGCAAGGTGAACGTGGAGGGCCTCCCAATGGGAATGGAATGCAGGGCTGTAAGCACCTTCTGGAAAATACCACAGCACAGTGCAAACCCTCCCTCCACCAGTGTTTCCACTAAAAGTCACTCTATAAATGAGCACAAGGAGAGTAAGGAAGAGGACAGGACTGTTGTGTCTAATGGGAAGCAGTGTCAACATCAACCAGGATCACCCCAGGTTTTCACCACCATATGAAAAAGCCACATGGGCACAGTTGTACCAATTGAGCTGACTTATCTTTTGAGTAGAAACAAATGTAGGGACCTGCAGGAGGAGAGCAAATACACACACACTACATTTCCTCATATCTAGGGGAGAGCTGCCACAGTCCAGGTCACTTGTCACACACCAAGCCTTAGCCAGCTTTTGTGGTTTTTAAAAAATCACAGACATCACCTGGTATCATTTTTATAGCGCTGTTCACTTCACGCCACTCATGAACCTTGTCAAACTTCCAGTCCAGGATGAAGTTCCCATTGTCTGTCACCACAGGGCCCTGGAAGCAAACCCAGTTGTCATGACATAAGCCCCATGTCTCCTGATCCCAGCCAGGGATTGTCACAGCCCTCACTGGGACCAGCTGTCCCTGCTGCAGTGGTTTAGAGTCATCCTTCAAGTAAATTGGGGCAGTCCCCACAATAAACCTGTCAGTGAAACCATCATCCCTACCTCGGGCCCTGTTTGGCAGCACAGACTGCCCCGCAGCCCCCCAACAGCCCCAAGAGCAGCAGGCAATCCCTCTGCTCCCTGCTCCGCCCGCAGCCCCCCAACAGCCCCAAGAGCAGCAGGTCAGACCCAGGCTGGCAATCCCTCTGCTCCCTGCTCCAGGATGTTTCTTCAGGGGTCATGGCCAGAGAGGCTTTCAATGAGCAGCAGCCTGAACCCCTAAATACCCAACTGAGTAACTGTAGTAAGGAGGAGTTACACAAGATGCCACTCATGGGAGTGAAAGCCCAGATTTCACTAGATGAAGGGCCAGACCTCTGGTGCTCCCTTTGCCCACGTTCAGACGGCTCCTCAGGGGAAGCAGGGCTGCCAGGGACACTCACTGCTTTGTTAACAGCCATCCGCAGCTCCACGACACCGCCGAATTTTTTGGTCAGGGCTCTGGTGACAGGGACATAAGCCATGGGGATGACCTCGATGGGAACCCCCTTCTTCCACTGCTCCCCAAGGTTGTCAGATTTTTTCCTGAGGGCACAGTTTGAGGTGGGATTAGTGTTGGACATTACACTGCTGACACCACTGACGTCACCCCAGGCCCTTTGAAAACCCCTCAGGCACAAGGCTCAGGAGGACACAGGGTCAGTCCATGTGTGCCCATTGCAGCAAGAGCCATACACGATGCTCTATCCAGTCACAAGCCCTGTTTTGACATGTTTTGGACAAGCAGAACAAGAGTTGTTTTTTCCACAGCCCCATGGCTGGAAAATTTATCCCATGCTGACACTCACTGAGCTCAAAGAGCAGAACTGCCACTGCCCCACAAGCTCTGCTGACTCCCAAGCAGGCCTGCTGAGTTAAAAATTAAGCAAAAAAGATAAATTGAATTGCTGGAGTACTGGGAGCCAGGCTCATTTCCACCCATTCCTG
>NW_008236769.1:14926023-14940283 GCF_000691975.1 Corvus brachyrhynchos | reverse complement strand
TGCTCTCCTCTAACCACTGGAATGACAATAATGGCCTAACACAGCACCATCTGAAACCTCCCATGGAGGAAAAAGGTATAATGAACAGTAATATCTTCACCTGTAATCAGCAATAACAATGAAGCACTTTGCAAATCCTGCAACTATCTTCTCCTGTGTCAAGCAGCCACTGCAAGGGGGAAAAAATAAAGACAAAACCAGACAACATCAGACTGCTCCTCACTGTGCCTAATGGCCTTGAAGTCCAGTCCTCTCCATCATGTTCTTGCTGGTTTTGGTGCTGGCATTGCCCCACACCTTATCCTCCTTATCCTCACCCCTCACTTTGTGCCCCTTGTCCCTGGCAGCCTTGGCCAGGAGCCATCTCCCCTTGTGGGTGCACACACAGCCCTGCACAGGATCCTCTCCAGCCCACCCCAGAGACACCCACAGCCACACAAGGATGCTCAGAGCCCCCACCACCAGCTCTGGGACAGACAGACAGATGGACAGCAAGGCTCACCCGCCACCTTTGATAAGGTTGAGGTCAGAGTCCACCTCATCTGCTCCATCGATGGCAACATCAAGCTGTGGGAAGAGGAGAAAATTGGTGTGGAAACCCCTCCTGTGCAGCATCCAGGCCCTGCTCCTGGTGCAGCTCCAGGGGTGGTGGGTCCCAAGCAGCAGTCACAAATGTCACCAGAGCAGGGAGCACCTTGGTGCCAGCCTGAGCAGAGTGTCTGATGGGCCACCCAAGGATACCCTGAGACCACCCAAGCCCCTCTAAAAACCACAGGCATGTGAAAGCAGGAGGAAGAGAAACCCAAACCAACTGCTGGCCTGAAAGGCACATCTCCTTTATCCTCTGGTGTCATTTAAGGACCAGCGTGCAGGGTTTCCTAGGAAAAATCTTTGACAGTTCAGCAATATCCCTGCCTCAGGCCTCATCTTGGAAGAGATGCCAAGCACCTGGAGGCAACAAAACCAAGCAGCCTTCTTGCCATCTAAAAGGACAAGAACTAGGAGAGAACTTGGGGGAAAAATAAACTAAACCTGTTAAAATCATAGAATCATTAAGGTTAGAAAAGGCCTCTAAGATCATTGAGTCCAACCACTCAACAAACCCTGCCAGGTCCCCACTAAACCATGTCCCTAAGCATCACATCTACATGTTTTTTGAACACTTCCAGGGATGCTGATTCCACCACTGCCCTGGGCAGCCTGCTCCAGTACTTGACCAACCTTTCAGTGACGAGATTTTTCCTAATATCCGATCTAAACCTCCTGTAGCAAAACTTGAGGCCATTTCCTGTTGTCCTAACTCAAATTCTCACTCCTGTTCTGCAGTGTGGCTGCCCAAACTCAGCCTCAGGGGAGGACAAAGGAGCCTGGACACTTTCTGAATGACCAGCTGAGAGGAAGGTCAGGTGAGGTCTCAGCTCCATGGTCCCACTTACCTCTGGATTTCGGTCCAAGTCACTCAGTGTTAAGCCGTTCTGCAGGATCAGCTGACGGGCCTGTGCACCAAGAAGACAACAAACACCAGTTACCAGTGGCAGGAAAGGAAAACAGACTCATGGTGTCACTCTCTAGCTGCAGCAAGGACGGAGCCTCCCTGGGAGAGCTCCACTGCTCCACTCTGAGCTGGTGGAGAGGCTGCAGTGGGAACACACAGCAAGGAGAAATTGATGTTTCCAGAGCAGAGCAGTTTAATCAAAAGGAAATCCTGCTGCTGATTTAAACTAAAATGCTCAGACGGTGCAACAGGACTCCTGGGTTTGGGTCTCTCCATACTAAATAGCAGGAGGCCTCATCAGCTTGGTGGGAATCACTTGCATCAAGCAGATATGGAATTTTAAATCCTACGTTGTTTCAGCTTGGACATCATTCTCCCTCACACTCATCCAGCCCTTCTTATCTCCTTCAGTTGAAAAATGGGACCAAGAAAATTAAATATTTACACCACAGCAATGTGGAACTAACAAAGAAAATATTTTTCATATTGGAAGTAAGCTAAAAAATAAACAAACAGAAGCATAACTCGTGGGAAAAGTGTGGGAAGCTGCTGAAACAGCTACACCCAGCTACTTGGTGGCTCCGATCTATGGGAAAAGTGTGGGAAGCTGCTGAAACAGCTACTTGGTGGTTCCGATCTTCGTTTCCTGCAGTGGCCGTGTGTTTCCCTCTAGTGGTAACGCAACACAGGGCACCCAGAGCTGCCCTTGGCTCAGTCCCTCAGCTTAAACAGGGAGTCACAGAATCGTCTAGGCAGATTTAGTAACATGAAGTCCAGCCATTAACCCAGCACTGCCCAGGCCACCAGGTCCCCAAGTGACACATGTCTTTTACATCCCTGCAGGGATGGTGACTCCACCACTGCCCTGGGCAGCCTGTTCAGTGCTCGACCACCTTCTCAGTTTCCTTAATATCCAATCTAAACCTCTCCTGGCACAACTTGGGGCCATTTCCTCTTGTCCTGTTATTTGCTGCTTGGAAGAAGAGACCAACCCCCACGTGGCTGCACCCTCCTGTCAGGGAGTTGTAGAGAGCAATAAGGTTCCCCCTGAGCCTCCTCTCCTCCAGGCTGAGCCCCCCCCAGTGCCTCATCACACCTGTGCTCCAGACCCTTCCCCAGCTCTGCTCCCTTCTCTGGACACACTCCAGCCCCTCAGTGGCTTTCTTGTCCTGAGGGGCCCAGAACTGGACACAGCCCTCAAGGTGTGACCTCACCAGTGCCCAGCACAAGGGGACAATCACTGCCCTGTTCCCCCAGCCACACTATTGCTGACACAGGCAGGGGCCGATGGCCTTGCCCACCTGGGCACATCTTGCTTGGCTCATGTTCAGCCACTATTGATCAGCACCCCCAGGTCCTTTTCTGCTTGGCCACTTTTCAGCCACTCAGCCCACAGCCTGGAGCTCTGCAGGAGGCTGTTGTACCTAAAGTGCAGACCCAGCACTTGTCCTTGTTGAACCTCAGAACCACTGGCCTTGGTCCATCCATCCAGCCTGTCCAGATCCCCTGCAGAGCCTTCCTGCCCTCCAGCAGATCAACACTCCCACCCAGCTTGGTGTCATCTGCAGAATCTCTAACTGGTTGAATTTTCTATGTTACAAATCATTATTCAAGCGATACTCCCTCCTTGCACAGACTCTGCTCGAGTCCAAACTTGCTACCAGGCTGCAGCTAGACCAAGAAACCCCAGTGCAATAGCCTGGATGAGCTGATTCCCCTGAATTCTACCCACTAACACTAACACAGTGCATCAGCCACAGGTATTGGCAGCCCAGAAACATTAGAATTAGCAGGTGGCACTCCTGGCAATGAGATATGACTTGAATAGTTTATCATGGCATTTCATAGCATGCAGTTTTAACACCCATGGGCTGTGGGGCCCTAAGGACCCACAAAATGTAAGGAATAAAAATCAGTGGGTTGGCATTCATCACATGGTGCCCACGTAAGGCGATTTCAGGGATCTGGGAAATGGAAAGCATTGAGAAACACTGTGCTGCACATGCAGGCCAGACCCTGAACAGGCTTAGAGTCAGCGGTGTGGCAACAAGGTGGCTTGGCTCTCTCCAGGCTCTGCTTGCAAGGCAATGGGAGCAGTGGGAACCAAAAGCAGATCTCCCATAACTGAGGGAAAAGTGGTGGTAACTGCACAGCACTTGGCAGGAACAGTCCCACTCCGTGGGACTCTCAGCACACGGCCTGGTGAAAAGAGACAACGCAAACGCCAGGGGACAGATACTTACCCTGATCTAGCTTTACTCATGGTGTTGGATTAATGACCTGACAACAGGGAAGGGAGGAGTATAAAAGCCCACTGAAACCAACTCTTCCTTGCCAGTGACCTCAGGCAGCCATCTACACCTGTGCATAGTGAAAATAAAATGCTGTTTTGCTGGCCCGGGAACACGCCACTCAGAACTGGTTGAGGTCTAAGAGACTGCAAAAGATACAAGGCAGCCCTGTGTTGGGAATTTTGGCTCCTGCAAGTGTATGATCTCTCTCTTCTCTTTAACAGCAACCTTTTTGTTTTACTGGTAAGAAACTTGGTGATGTTAAATGAACTACGACAACATTTCAAGGCAGGACAGGCTCCAGCCCATGCTCACTACAAGAGCTTCATCAATATTTTCTTTAAGAACTAATGACTGAACTCAGAGCACTTCTCCTAGATTCAAAGGGGACATGGCATTTCAGGATGGGAATCATTTTAGACTTTAGATCAAAGACAGACTCTCACCACAGTCTATATAAGCAATGGAAGTACTGATATAGGTTAATTTTTTATCTTTTTTCACTTTCTGGCCTTTGCAGCACCTTGCATTGTACCCCAGCTGGCCACTGGCTGTTTGCAACAGCTAGGAAGAGAGAGCCCTGTCACCCCCACACTTAAACAACTGCAGAGCAAGAGGATGTTAAGTTTTCCTAAGATTTTAGGATAATTCAGGTTGGTCTCTATCCCACCTCCAGGTGAAAGCAGGGTCAGCTCCAAGGTTGCTCAGGGCTTTACCCACCCAGTCCCTGAAAACCTCACAGGACAGGCTCTGCCCCACCTGCCATGCTGCCTGACTGTCCTCATGGTGACAAGGTGGTGACAAAAGTACAGTCCCCAGGTCCACACCAGGACCATGAGAAGGACACATGCCCAATTCAGTATTGCCACCCAGCCTTGAAAAACCCTCAGGTGATCCCCATCACGTCACCTCTCCCTGCCCAGAGGGAGGGAACAGAGGCAAAGAGACCAAAGCCAATTGCCAAAGGCATGGGAGATGCTCAGAAGCTTCCCCAGCAGCTCTGTATTCCACCACCAAGCCAGGTTCTCCCTCTCCCTCCAGCCCCCTCAGCATCTAGCTTGGTATGAACCAATTCCTTCAAAGGCTGCACAGCAAACAAGAGGTTAAGCCAATTTCTCTTCTGCAATTTCTTATCAAATCCAGCTGATGCACTTGAAGTTCCCTCTGAAAACACAAGAGCTTGCTATTATTCTTTACAGCTGTCAGGGCTGATACAGACTCCAAGGAGACAAAGTGTCTCCAGTGAGCTTTGCACTACGAGTCTGGTTCACCACTAAGCAGCATTTTCCCACAACTGGGATCCAGAGAAAGCCCCGCACCAACCCTGACACAACCAGCCTTACCACACTGGCTCAAAATATACTTCCCAGCCCTGAGCTCAGGTAAGGCTAACACAGCACCATCACCTTCTTTGTGAGGTCTATCTGCAGGGCTGCACCACGTCTGCTTTCACTGGTGGTTTTGGTTAATTCACACCACTGTGAACCACAGAGAGGCAAGGTGGCCTCCCACAGCCCAGGGAAGATCCCCTGCAGGAGTGTCTGGACTGGCAGGAAGCAAAGGAGGAAAGCACTTACCTGAAAGGATGTAGGGATGCAGACAATTGCCAGGTTCTCCTCCTTAACTCGCTCAGCTGCAGGAAAAAAGCAGAAGCCGTGGTTTGTTCATTGCACAAGGTAAAAACACAGCAACTTTCACTTTAAAAAAACCTCAGTTCAGAGCAGCCCCTCTGATTCACTGCAATTACTTGCTTGGCTTGCAAATAACTCAGTCACGCTCGAAATGCAAACAGGTGTCACTCTCCATAGGCTGAGGCTCAGTTTCAACAGTCAGAAATGTTTAAACACCCACTCTGGCCCAGCCCAAGCCACCATGAGCCATTAACCTTTACGTCTCCAGCAGCAGAGGAGCCCATCAGCAAATCCTCACCTGGGAAATCGGCCCCATCCCCTCTCTCACTCCATTAGACAGGATTTTGCTGCTCTCCATGTAAACACAGAGCTCCAGCAGCTGTCTGAAAGGTTTGCTGGTTTGTTGCCCTGGGGACATCACATTAATTTATTATAGAACATTTAAATATATGGCAGGGAAAGGACTAATAAAGTACAGTATTCCATTAAATGGAAGGAAATATTTCCTCCCCCAGGCTAACCTCAAATGACTAAGATCTATTACTAAGGTATCATTATGGACAAAATGTTATTTTAGTAATTACAATACTCAGGCACAAGCCAACAGCCCAAGAGTCAGCAAGAGCTCCTGCACCAGAGCAAGCACACGAGCTACATGCTGCAAGGTAGCGCTGCTGCTGGAAGGATGGAACATGCAATCCATGAGGCTGGATGTTGTTACAAGCCACATCCCAGTTCTAAAGCAGTCAGGAGACATGAAAAGCCAGAATTTGCAGCCTGGAACAGCCACTCCTCTTCAAATACAATAGCCATTTATTTAGAGACTGATTCTGTGCTCAAGGAGGGAGTGGTTGCAGTACTGAGCCAAGCCCAGAAGGCTGAACAGCAGCTCCCAGACAATGAAGTGCATCACACACACAGTGTGGGGCCAGATGGGTGCCAAGGGGCAGCCCCAGCCCTGCCATGTCCCTGCACAGTGAAGGGCTGGGCTGTGATCAGAACTCAGCCTGCTCTGGGCTGCAGGACAGCTTTGCCTGAGGGAGCTAGAGGTCACCAGGGGACTCCCCAGACAGGCAGAGCCACCCAGGCAGGACACACTGAACTGTGCTGCCCAGGGAAGTGGTGGAATCTTCATACCTGGAAGTGCAGATGTGGTGCGGTCCCTGTGGTTTGGTGGTGAACTGGGAGAGGGGCCCTGAGGGCACAGACACGGGGCTCCCCTGCCCCTGCTCAGCCTCGTTCCCATGGGTTGGTTTGTGTTCCCTGCGCGGGCAGAAGGACCCTTGGTCCCGTGACTGGAACAGTTCCTCGGCAGAGCTCCGGCCATGCGGCTGGAGAAATAAACATCTCTGAAACAGCTATCAAGAATCTGTCTGTCAGGGAAAGGACTAATAAAGTACAGTATTCCATTAAATGGAAGGAAATATTTCCTCCCCCAGGCTAACCTCAAATGACTAAGATCTATTACTAAGGTATCATTATGGACAAAATGTTATTTTAGTAATTACAATACTCAGGCACAAGCCAACAGCCCAAGAGTCAGCAAGAGCTCCTGCACCAGAGCAAGCACACGAGCTACATGCTGCAAGGTAGCGCTGCTGCTGGAAGGATGGAACATGCAATCCATGAGGCTGGATGTTGTTACAAGCCACATCCCAGTTCTAAAGCAGTCAGGAGACATGAAAAGCCAGAATTTGCAGCCTGGAACAGCCACTCCTCTTCAAATACAATAGCCATTTATTTAGAGACTGATTCTGTGCTCAAGGAGGGAGTGGTTGCAGTACTGAGCCAAGCCCAGAAGGCTGAACAGCAGCTCCCAGACAATGAAGTGCATCACACACACAGTGTGGGGCCAGATGGGTGCCAAGGGGCAGCCCCAGCCCTGCCATGTCCCTGCACAGTGAAGGGCTGGGCTGTGATCAGAACTCAGCCTGCTCTGGGCTGCAGGACAGCTTTGCCTGAGGGAGCTAGAGGTCACCAGGGGACTCCCCAGACAGGCAGAGCCACCCAGGCAGGACACACTGAACTGTGCTGCCCAGGGAAGTGGTGGAATCTTCATACCTGGAAGTGCAGATGTAGCACTTGGGGTGTGGTTTGGTGGTGAACATGATGGTGCTGCATCGGATTTGAGGATCCTGGAGGTCTTTTCCAACCTTAATGATTCTGTGATTCCTCCTCCGTATCCAAGCAAGGCCCCCAAGGACAACAGGGCTGATCCTGCACTCCCAACCTACCATGGCCCCCACAGCTGCTCTGCTCTGCATGCAAGGACATTCAAAGTTCAGCACCTCCACACACAGATCTAGGGCTGAGAGTGCCCTGCAAAGGAACTTTAAACTTCTGCACCCTCTGTAATGAGGCGTGACAATAATTACCCTCACACTCACTTTGCAAGACCGCATTTGCCTCACTCGAATATTTTGCTGAAATTTTCTCAATCACGCCCTGAGCAAACCCCTGCACCTGGAGCGAGCAGGTAAACCTGGCTGTGGGGTACATAAATAAAATCCAGCAGGATTTCACATTCCTCATTTTCATTACACCTCAGCAGGGCCCTCAGTGTGAATCACGTGGATGTGTGGAGCAAAAGGAGCCACAGGCAAACGGGTTAAAGGAAGCAGAGCAGCTGCATGGCCCCGAGCCACACAGCAAGTCAGCACTGGGCAGAGCTGGGCAAAGCTGGAACCAGACCAAGGAGCTCAGCTCCAGTTTGTGGTGGGTGCCAGTGGAGTGCTTTTCCTGGCTGTGTGGGGAGAACAGGTGGCAAATCATTACCTCCTCAGGACTCTCAGGCAATAAGTTTGGAGCCCAACACCCAGTTTTAACCTTCAGCTTCAAACAGGACATAGCAGTCAGTGAATAGACCTGAGGCATCAGCTTTAAGTCAGCATGCAGGTGATGTAGGGTGCTTTTTAAGTAGTTGGGGCAGATGGAAAAAGGGACTTTTTGTGGTGGAAGGGACAGGAAGGGGATTAGGACCGTACCTAATCGTTGCACCGCATGTACAATCGTAGATCCGCTTCCGATCCCAAGAACTTGATTGTTCTGCAAATCAAAGAGAGACAGAGCAATGCTGTTACTGGAGCCTCCAGATTGTCCACTTTCCCCAGTAAAATTGCCATTATAAACACATGCAAGAGGAGCCTTGTCCAGGGATGCACGTGGACACAAAATCTCAGCACTCCACAGGCAAGGAAGGGAACACACTGTGCCAGCGAGGGCATGGCCATGGTGTGCAGCCAAGGGATTTTAATCAACTCTCCCTCTCATTAAGGGACATGTGCTTGCTAATTACCAGCACGGTCCGATCTCAGGGTGTTCCAAACACACTCACTGGTGGTTGCTGGCATTCCATGAAAGCTCTCCTGCCGGAAAGCTGTGAATTTCAGACAATACCACAGAGGAAGAAGGGGAAACAGCCTCAAGATAAAATCTCCCAAGGAAGCCACACAGTAAAAGGCTGGGTTTGCTGCCAACCATATCGTTAGTAAACAGCACAGATGCACCAGCAGCCAAAGCAGAGAGCACAGCAGCTGTTCCTGTGAATAATAAAAAATGTTTTCCAAAACAGAGTGTAAAACTGCCTATAGGAGAGTCCAGCAAAACTTGGAAGGTGGGTGAGCCTGACAGCATGTGCTGAAGAGGATGAAATTTTAACCACAGCTCCATCCTGACCTTTCTTTGCATATTGTCTGGCTTAAGAAGGATGACTGCCCTGTCACCCATAACACAGATACACTCCTAAAAGGTGCTGCAGGCTGGGGGTGGATGGGTGCACTTGTGTTACTTCTGCAAGACATCTTCTCTGCCATGTCAGTCTCTGTTTATCATCAACTCAGTTTCCCACCCCCTGTAAGTGACCTGCAGCCTTCTGCACTCCCCATTTTCAGTGTACTTCATTTTCTTTGGATGGGATCCAAAGCTTAAATTGACTTAAAGAGGCCCAGTATCACCACAGAGACTTCAGATGAGGAAGACTTGAAGACAACCAGAGATGCAGGCACAGAGCTTTTGTGCATTATCTCTTGGATATTAGACAGATCTGGAGCTCTTTCCTCATGTGCAGCAAATCCAGAGTTCAGCAGCTGTGGAAAAAGCCACACCTGCAGCACTTCAACCAGCTAAAATCTTGCTGTCACGCAAGTTCACCTGGAAAGGTGCAGCTGAAGACATGTCACACTCCGCTGGGATTAGTCATTTCTCTTGCTTCTGCAGGTTAAAAGCTTAAAGAAAACAGAAGTTCTCCAAAACCAGAGGCTCAGCTTACATCCCAGCCCTCACTAACCACGGTGACTCTGCAAAAGCTGGGGAGACCAACAGGTCACTGCTGCACACCTGCAACGTGGCCAGCAGAAACCCAACAGCTCCTGAGGTTTCTCAGTGTCACCCACCCAACAGGCAGAGCCAGGCAAGGCCAGCCAAGGAAGGGGCAAGCAAAGCTGTGCAGAGGCTGGCAGGACATGGGCAGTACCAGTGTTCCCAAAAGACTTGTTTCAACCCGGGAAGAGGCAGTTTCATCTCTTTGCCCTCATTTCTGTAGGGTGGGACACTTTCTTGGAGCAGTTGGGTACCCTAAAGGGATGGGGAAAGCCTCAGCATCAGCCACTTCATTATAATGAAGCAGAAAGAGCTCACAAGGGTCCCAGCCCGTCCATTTATCAATGATTAGAGGTGAAGTAGCACTTTAAGTCAGTCTAAACTGGTGTTGTCACAGCCCCTGCCTTACCATGGCTCCCACCTCTCCCTCCTCAGCTCCAACCCCAGCCAGACCAGGGGCAAAACCAACCATAAAACATCCACTTTTAAAAACAGGGGCAGGGCGAACACTGGTAAGAAGCAGAGCACTGAGGAGCGGCACCTCATACAAAAAAAATTACGTTTCAGGTTGTTTACCAAAAGCCCACCAAACAAAACCAAGGCACTGAGCAACAGCACAGCTGAGGACCCACGTACGGGTGAAGTGGGCAGTGACCACAGCACTTTCTCAGCCAACCCAAGGGCCTAAAGACACTGCCCAGCATTACAGAAGCCAACATGGCAGCACACATGGAGCAGTATCAGCAGCACACAGCGACTGGCCAGTCCAACCTAAGTTTACAAGGTTACAGAGCAAAGAGCTCCAGCTAAAAGTAGTAGATAAATACAGAGCAAAGCCCAAAGTTTGCTCAGTCCTCTCTGGGGCAGCAGGACATAGCGCTCCCACCTGTATTTTCATTGCTAACAGAGACGCTCACAGGGCCCACCTTCAGAGGTGTTGTATAAACGCAAAGCCAGCTCTTCCCAAGCAGCTTACAGCTCTAAAACCCCAAGCCCTGTGCCAGCCCCGCTGCCCCAAGCTGTCACAGCCCCACAGTGCATGGCCTCTGAGGTTGGTCACCTCAGTGTCCACTCCAGGACTGGGGAACTCTGCTTCTGCAGCTGCCTGGGGACAAGTGCTGTGGGTAAACACACCAATCTAGCTTTAAATAAAAAAAAAAAAAGAAAAAAAAAAGGGAGAAACAAGTTCTCCTCTCCTAATCCCCCCTCCCACCTGTAGGTGTGCATCTGCCACACAAGGAGCTCCTGTGCTGGCACAGGCAGGGGTGGGTGTGAAGGAGGACCCCAAGGGAGGAGCCTCACCCAGTACCAGTCCCAAGCCCCCAGTGCCATGGATTTATGGCAGAGTTAAGCAAAAGCGATTTGTCCAGCAGAACCAACCCCTGAAGCCAGCGGTGTCTCCCACACATCCCTGCTGTGCAAGGGAAGCCTTAGCTTTGCTTTTAGAGATAACCCTCCTTCCTCCTGAGAGCTCTAACGAGCAAACAAGAACGTATCCATTACAAACAGCAGCTGCCCTCCGACAGTACAAACTGACAGCTGAGACCATTCAGCTCTTGGGCAGTGACTCTGAGCTGCTTCTTGTTCCTTGAAGCCAACTTGCACGAGCATAATACCCCAGACACTGCCTAATTTATTTAAACAGCATCACAAGCTGGACATTGAACTTTAGTCAGCTGGGACACAGCCAGAAACATTATCCTAAGTTTGCCTGGCCACAAAATAGCATAAAAGCCAGCTATTTCACTATAAAAGTCCAAAAGTACTGATTTTACCCCAAATCAAAGGAGCAGCCAGTTATGGTAACTCACAGCAACAGTGGTGTCTTGGCTCCACACCTTGTGAGACAAGTCCTTCCTCCCACAAACCCTCAATGCACAATTTTGGGCTTGCCTTGGGTAAGAAAGGGGATTTTTATGGAACTGCCAGAGCCCCCAGGCTCCCCCATCTCACAGACTTTTGGTCGTGGTGGCCAGGCAGGGGGTGGGTCTCAGGCAGGTACAGACTGCTCCTAGGAAAGGGGCTGCAAAACAAGCCAAACTTTCATGGGACATAAGGGAAGCCATCAGCAACCGAACATCAAAACACTAACCCAGCAAGGGGGGAGCAGGAAGGGAAAGGGATTTTTTTTTCTCCCCTAACTGCTAATATCTACTTTCTTAACAGCAACTTCTCACCCCGATTTCACCACTGCTGTTGCGAAAGGGCTGGCACAGCAAACACTGCGATAAACCCCTGCGTGACTGGTGACTGTAACCGTTGCTCTTCCAAATGCTTGTGATCAGGCTGTGCCAAACTTCAAGCAGCTCCAGCCCTATCTGACACTGAAAGGGTTGATTCAAGCCCCTGGCTGCATTTCCCCCCCTGCAGAGGACAAGACAGAACCCCTGGTCAGGGGCTGTTGTTCCTTGCTTGGGTGGTCAGAAATAGGGTGCAGCAGCAGCACATCCCGGACTTGGAGAAAGGAGCAAGACATGGCATTAGCCTGAACTCCCACCACAGCCCAGCTCACAGCAGGGTGCACAGTGGAAGTTTGGAGGTGCAAGACATTACCCCAGATTCGGCGTACACAGTGCTGAGCTGGACGAGGCATGGAGCTGCTGCCAGGGAGGCACACACTGGGGAAGGAAAAGCAGTTTTCTTCCTTCTCCCCAGCTAAAGGAGTGAAGTCCAAAGTGAAGGAGAAAGAGGCTCAGCAGGACCCATCTGTGCACCCAGGGTCCCTCTTTGCACCCAGAACTGTCTGTGCTCCGAGTGGAGGGTGTATTCTCAGTGCCCCCCACTGCAGCCATGAACCTCGGGGCTGCTCCATGCACTGCAGAAGTCTGTGCCACCTGAAGCCCATCACGCCCTGGAAAGTTCCATACAACCCATGGCCATTCCATGCACTTGGGAGTCCTGGCACCCCACAGCCTGTCCCTGCACCTGGAGCTGCCTCACACACCCCTGGGTCTGTCTGTGCACTGGAAGGCTCCGTGCACCCCTTGGCCGCTGTGTTTTGTGGGGTCCCGGCACTTTAGAGTTGCTCCGTGCACCCCAGGGTCCGTCCATGTACCCCGGGATTCCGTGTATCCCATGGCCCCTCTGTGCATTGCAGGTTCCCAGCATCCCAAATCCTGTCCCTGCACCCGGAGCTGCTCTATGAACCGCAGGGTCCATCCGTGCCCTGGGAGAGTCCGCGGCCGCTCTGTGCTTTAAGGTGTCGCTGCACCCCAGAATCGCTCCATGCATCCCAGGGTCCATCCGTGCACCGGGGGACTCTGCACACCCCGTGGCCGCTTCGTGCTTTGGGGAGTCCCGGCACCCCAGAGCCACTCTGTGTGCTGGAGGATCCGTGCTTCCCGGATCCTGTCCATGCCCTGGGAAGCTCCGTGTACTTCACTGCCACTCCGTGTACTGGGGGGTCCCGGCACCCCAGAGCCTGTCCCTGCAATCCAAAGCCGCTCCATGAACTGGAAAAATCCGTGCACCCTGTGGCCGCTCTGTGCACTGGGGGGGTCCCGGCACCCCAGAGCCTGTCCCTGCACCCAGAGCCGCTCCGCGCACCCCGAGCTCCGTCCGTGCCCCGGGAGGCTCCGTGCACACCGTGGCCGCTCCCCTAAATTAGGGCGTCCCTGAAACCCCAGGTCGCTCTGTGCTTTGTGGAATCCCGACACCCCGGAGTCGCTCCGTGCACACCAGGGTCGTCCGTGCACCGGGGGACTCCGTGCAACTCACGGCTACCTCGTGCACTCAGAGTCCCAGCACCCCAGAGCCCGATCGTGCGCCCGGAGCCGCTCCACGCAGCCCGGGACCCGTCCGTGCCTCTGGAGACTCCGCGCACCGTGTGTCTGCTCCGTGCATTAGGGGGGTCTCTGCACCCCAGAGTTGCTCCGTGCACCCCAAGTTCCGTCCGGGGATTAGGGGGTCTCTGCACCCCGAGCTCCGTCCGTACACTGGGGAATTCCACGCACCCCGTGGCCCCTCGTGCACTGGAGGGTCCGGGCACCCCACGAGCCTGTCCCTGCACTCCGGGATCTCTCTGGGTACTGGAGGTTCCGTGCACTCCAGAGCCGCTCCATGCGCTGGGAAGCTCCGTGCACCCCATGGCCGCTCCGTGTACTGGGGGGTCCCGGCACTCCACAGCCTGTCCCGGCACCCCGGAGCCGCTTCCGTGTACTGGGGTTTCCCGGCACCCCAGAGCCTGTCCCGGCACCCCGGAGCCGCTTCCGTGTACTGGGGTTTCCCGGCACCCCAGAGCCTGTCCCGGCACCCCGGAGCCGCTCCGTGCACTTGGATGCTCCGTGCACTCCATGGCCACTGCATGCATTGGGGGACCCCAGCACCCTGCAGCCGCTCTACGCTTTGGGAGGTCCCTGCACCCCGGAGCTTCTCTGTGCTTTGGGGCGTCCCTGCACCCGGAGCTTCTCTGCGCTTTGGGGCGTCCCTGCACCCCGGAGCCCCTCCGCGCACTCCGGGTCCGTCCGTGCTCCCGGAGGCTCCGCGCACCCCGCGGCCGCTCCGCGCACCTGGGCTCAGAGCCCCCC
>NW_008236769.1:14919690-14925749 GCF_000691975.1 Corvus brachyrhynchos | reverse complement strand
AGGCCTGGGCCGTGCCGGCTCCCTCTCCTCCTCCGCCTCCGCCTCCTCCTCCTTCTCCTCCGCCGGAAGGCTGGGACTTGTAGTGCTGCGAGCGGCGAACTACAGCTCCCACAATGCCCGACAGTCCCCGGAGCAACTTGTTGCATCGATGTATATACATGTATAAGTACCGAGAGATCGGGTTTGCCAGGGCTGGAAGGGTGGAAGCATTTCCGCAAAGAGCAGAGGGATGCGCGGTATCCCGCCTGGAAGTGCTGGGAGAAGAGGGAGGATGGCGGGGGGAGCCCCTGCAGGAGGCCAGGCAATGCACTGAGCTCGGGGAGTTACTGTAACTCTGGCCGGGCTTCCGCAGGTTTTGAGGAAGAGCCTTTCTTGGACTTTCACTCAAACTGTGTAGCACGATCTCCCTCGACAGTAGCAACATGGACATGAAATATGCCACGGGTTCTCTGAGCGCATCGTATCAACTAGCACTTAGTCCTTACCCCACCCTGCAGGAAGGTCGGGACAAAACCCCATGGAGGTCTCCCGTCCTGAAGCACGTGCCTTTTTCTATTTGCCATAGTTTTTCCCTCTACCTTGAGTTGACTTCAGTTGTTTCTGAAACAAATTAGAGAGACAGAACAACCTTGAAGTCCCCCTACATGGGCATTTTCATTCCTGTGAGACACATTAGGACCATTCACAGGTACCTCAGCTTCTCTCCAGGCTGCAATCCCACAAAGGTGGATGAGAACTGCAGGTGCTTGCTCCAAGGTCACGCCACAATTCGTAGAGAATAATCTTTGTATTTGCACAACAGAAAAGCTGCCGCTGACTTCTCTTTTTAAATTCTGTTTATGACTGGCTTGCTTTGCTGCCAACCTCTGCGATTCTGCTGTGATTTTCAAGGACTAGAAACATTCCCCTTTGTTTTCCCTGGGCCGGCACATCAGTCCTTGAACAATGGGGTGGGATTTCAACAAAGACTCTATTATCATTGCCCGGGCTTATCTCAGCGCGGTAAGGCCTTACCTTTCTGTACAGAGCAGGTGACTCGATGTTTAGAGCAGCACGTGGTTCTATGCAGTGGTTCAGTGGTTTCTGCCAGCTGACAACGATTTTTCCTGCAAGTTACCCATTTTGAACTGTAAATACATACGTCTAGTGGGATATATATTCAGAGAGAATCAGACCAAAGCACTGTGTTCCTCCATGATGCAAGAAGGGTAAAACTGAAGGAACAGCTGACTGAGTGTGGGGAGACATTACAAGAGCTTGTAGTGACAGGACAAGGGGGAATGGCTTCAAACTGAGAGTAGGTTGAGATTAAATATTAGGAAAAATAATTTGCTGATAGGGTGGTGAACTGGAACAGGTTACCCAGAGAAGCTGTGGCTGCCCCATCCCTAGAAGAGTTGGAACGAGCTCCGGGGAACCTGGTCTAGTGGAAGGTGTCCCTGCCCATGGCAGGGGGTTGAAACAAGATGATCTTTAAGGTCTCTTCCAACCCAGGCCACTCTATGATTCTATGATTATTCTGTTCAGTATCCTAAGTATTTGACTGATACCTGAAATGAGGAACAGTCACTAGGGTTTTATGTTGACTCAGGAAGCCCACCCTGGGCTTCTCTCAAATCCCACTCCCAAAAGTGGGAAGTGTTAGCACAGAAGTGTGGGGTGATAAACCTGTTGTACCCTTACAGCAACGGCTGATAGCTTTGGCTTGAAAAACATCTTGCAGTGCCTGGGGAAACACAAACATTCCCACTTCTAGATAATGACCTTTCTGTCAGCAATTTACCTGGATCTGTTGGTGAGTTACAGCTCCAGCAAAAGCAGGAAATCTTTCATTTATGGTGTGCTGAACCTTGCCTGTGCACAAAAAAACTGGTATTGGACATTTTAGAAACTGATCTGAGAATTTCAGCAGCAACCAGCTCTGTTTGCAAACAGCTCAAAGTCCTTTTGTACAAGCCTGGTTTTGTCCCATGTCAAAGCTTCTCCAGAAGCCAGCTCTCACCCTCTGTGCTTCAGTCCAAGGAGGTGTTTGAACGTGCTTTGAACAGACATTCTGCCTGTCAAACGGTGGTAACTGCGAGGTGTTAACCCAAACAAAAACCACGCTGAGGAACAGAGCAGCTCAGCCCTTTCAGGCCGTCAGGGCAACTGAGTGACTTCGGGTGCTGAATTCTGCATCTGAGGCTGAAATTACATGGTAGGAAAATTACATGGTAGCTGAGATAACAGCTTGCTTTTGACAAAAAGGGAAGAGCCTGCTTTTCACTCTCTTCAGCCACCATCCACTCAGCCTGGGTACAGAGTTTATGCATTCCCATGACCCTGTGCTGATTCACCTTGCCACACAGGCAAGAAAAGGCAGTTTGTTCTTGCCAGGTGAGTGAGGTTGAACTGGGTCAGCCCAACTTAATATATCTCTCTGAAAGGGAGTTTCATAACTGGCTTAAGCTGCCCTGGTCTAAGACAGAAAAAAAAAAAAAAAGGAGCATTCCCATCTTATGATCCATCTCTTGCCAAGTTTTCCTGCTACTTCCGTGTGTTGGCAGAGAGCTGTTCTTTCGGAAAGGTAAAGCAGCCAAAAAAATCAAGCTCAGTTTTCCTTGACCTTCCCTGAGGAAGGCAGCAAGATCAGTCAGTTGAGAGAAGGAAGGCTGTGGGACCATCTTCCATGGCAGACTTAACTCAGCCTAAACCAGCTAGAAAAGTGCATTCCAACCTGAGTGAAATCCTGGCAAAGGCACAGCCCCTCTGGGTGTCAGATGTATTGATCCAATTAACTGTACTCATCTCTCATTTCGTTAGGCATGAAACAGCTAAAATCCAAGACCCATGAAAGTAAAACTTCACCAACACACTGGAGAAACCAAGTGGAAGACTGAGAATTTCCCAGACAAACACCCTTTCTGGTTGGCAGCAGCACTCCAAGCCTGTCACATCCCTGCAATTTACATTCCCGCGACCTAAATTTTTATCCTGCAAACTCCAGTTCGGTGACATTTCCTCTGAATAACACCTGCCTCCCTGCTTGTCTCTGGTTTGATCTGTCGGGTAAAGAATTACTTGGTTTTGTTCTGCTTGTGAGAAGGCATCAGCAGGGATGCCGGTATGCTGATTACAACCTATGCAGCTTTTGGAAGGTCTGGATTCTCCTGGAAAAGGGAGGCACTAGGAACGGCCCTGGGCACGGGGCAGCCACGAGGTGGCACGCTGGGCTTTTCACTGCCGCGCCTCCCTCTTCCAGGAGCAAGTTATTCGGGAAAAGCAGGCAGATCTTCAGTGGAGTTATGTAAAACACCATTCCTGTTAGCATCCATCCATCCTGCAAGAACAGGCTTTGATTTCCACATAAGTGGCTAGTCAGATTCAAAGTTATTGTCATATGACTGAAATAGATCTCTTATGTCAGTCAGTCAAAACAGAATGGAGGATGTGAGTCATGCTTTGCAAAAAGCAGGAAGTTTGGTTTTGTTGGCACAAATTTTTAATACTGAGAGAAAATTACAGAGCTGTATTGCCACGTTTGTCATAAGGATTCGAGAATAACGTTGTCCATCCCTTGGAGAAATGTTTCCAAAACAAGAGAAATAAGAGCTTTTACGTTCTGATTATTATTCATTATTCCTCAGTACCACGGAACCTAGGAGGAGTCTAGAAGATAACGTGTACCCTGGTGAAAACTGCCAGATCCTCCCCGAAATAAAAGGCTGCAATTGGAAGGCTGATAATCTGGGGCGGGGGGTGGGAGGGAACTCGAGAAAATGAGGTCATGCTCATGGGTGTGAGAGGGACACTTGCACGAGGTGGTTGTTTTGCCTTAAGGGTAATAAACCTTCACGAACCAGCACAAAGGTAAAAGCGCAAGACTAGTCGTGACACATCTCGATATTCTGGAACTTTCTGAGGTGTGTGGTTACTGTGTATCTGTCTCCGAGTCCCTCAAATAACTGGTGGGACAAGAGATAAGTTACTGTAAAAAGCGTGGTGAGGAATTAGCTTTTCTTCATAGTCTAGAAATATAACGGAGTTTTATAATTTAACTAAATTTTCCCTTCAACGTGACTGTTCAAAACATCACCATGCAAGAAAAATGAATTTTAATGGAGACAGGTGCAGGGGAGGGCAAGTTAGAGCAGACAGCCAAATATGTAAGGGAAGAATAAAAGCCTTTGGCTTGGTTTGCCTAGAGAAACAAGGAATTTGATTACTCTTTATAAACATATGAATGGGTAGACACTCAAGAGAGAGGAGTTATCTAAATAAAGAAAATAGTAGCACAAGACCATATGGGTACAGTAATAAAATGTCATTTAAGTTACTAAAAACGACATCCACCATTTGGCATGTGGCACAAGGTAAATTCTTTTGGACTTTGTTATAACGAAGGAAGTAAAAAAACCCAAACAAAGATCCCTGGATTGCAATTCAGTGTTTGGCTGGGGAGCAGTTCATGACCTGAGTTTGCATACATCTGTTGCTCTAAGAGAGCTGTATTTCCAACTCATCAGAAAATAAAGAGTGCAAGCAGGAAGAAAAAATATAGGTAGATGTCTAAAAATGACAATTATGAGCTCTTTTTAAAGAATTCATTGGGCGATCAAAGAACAATAGCTTCAAAATCAAGAGAGAAAAAAACATTGACAACTCTTGTTTTATTAGTGGGCTGGAAAGTGTGAGTAAAATTAAAAAAGAAATAGCCAAAATGGATAAAGCAGGAAATAAGAAAGTGTTGGTATAAATGAGAAGCTGTGAGAAGCAGAGTAGTTATTGGAAGTGAAGCACATCAAAGGAAATCCATAGCTGGCAAAGCTAAATCCCAGAAAACCCTAGTAGTGAATGGTACAGGCCCATTACTAGATGGACATGATTAAAATGTCAATAACACTGCAGAAGTGTTCATTGAACATTTATGACCTATGTTTGTAAAGAAGCAGGAAGATATGTGGGGGGAAGGTCACTTAACAGTGATGTGATTAATTTCAGTGCATTAGTGACCGATGGAGCTCTTGTGTTCCAGGGGTGACTGTGGCCCAGGAGGTTGGAAACAGCTGACTGCAGAGACCCCTTGTCTGTTGGCATTCTTCTTCAGTGAACCTTGATAGACCAGGGCAATTCTAGGAGGCTAAAATAGTGCCAGGTTGGTGCCTGCCTTCAGGAAAGGCAGCTGCATGATATGCAGTAAATGTAGATTTAATAACATTAGATCTATGGATAATGTTCTGGATAAATACCAAAAAGGGCGTTATGTCACTCATTAAAGAATTAGTAACGCCGGTCAGAGGTCTAATAGAAATCTCATTTCATGCTTCTAAAAGACAACAAATAATTCAATTTCCTCCAAAAGGTGTAATAAACTTTTAAAAGCATTTTTACTTAGAACTGCACAATATTTTAATTAAACAGAATAATGAAGCATTAGTGAAGAATACATTAAACACTGGTCACAGAGTTTATTTTTTTATAAGTGGTTATACATCACTGTTGAATAAGGCTACTTCTAACAGGACCCTTCAGGATCATGTGTGCTGCACTACACACATACGTAATCAATATTTTCATTAGTCATTTGGAAGTAAACATAAAATCAGCCCTAATCCAATTTGCAGATGACATCCTCCTCAGTTGGGTGGTACCATCAGGATGACAAGGACCGTTGCTCAAAATATGGTAAACCAGGTCTGGAAAAAACTGGCGGAAAACTAACCCTGAAGGGAGCAATGATATATCATATGTATCATTTATATAATATGTATCATTTATATCAAGTATACCATAAACAGAGACTCACAGAATGACTCGGGTTGGAAGGGACCTTAAAGACCATCTCGTTCCACCCGCTGCCATGGGCAGGGACACCTTCCATTAGACCAGGTTGCTCAGGACCCCATCCAACCTGGCCTGGAACACTTCCAGGGACAGGACATTCACAATTTCCCTGGACAAATCCGCGAGTACATGGAGGGAATGAGTTTAATGTACCACAGACGGCTTTCTGGGGCTGCCCCGACACCTGGCCGAAGTGCTGGGGCTGCCGGTCATGGGGCTGCGTGTGCTGGGGCGTG
>NW_008236769.1:14862076-14918528 GCF_000691975.1 Corvus brachyrhynchos | reverse complement strand
GGGATGTCGGTGTGGGGCGGCTGAGGTGGGGTCAGCCCCTGGGGAGGCTGAGGGGTGTTGGGGATCAGTGTCTGGGTCTGGTTAGGGGGGAGTATCAGTGGTTGGGATGGGGATCAGTGTCTGGGACTGTTGAAGGGTGTCAGTGACTGGGGTGGGGGTCAGTGGTCTGAGCGTGGAGATGCTGGGGAGGGGGCTGGAGTCCGGTGTGGGGATGCTGGGCGAGGGTCAGTGCCTCAGGGGAGAAGGGTGCAGTGTCCAGGGTCGTTGTCTGGGGGTGCTGGGGGGGACACCACTGTGTCTAGGCTGGGAATCAGCAGCTGCGGGTGTTGGGGAGGGGGGCAGTGCGTGGGAAAAGGGCTGCAGGGTCCCGGGGGTCGTGTGTGAGGAAGGGAGCGTGCGGGAGTGGGCTTGGACGGGAATAGCGCTGGGATCGGTCGGGAGTGTTGGAGTGGGAAGAGTGGAGAGGAGAGGAGGCAGAGTTGCGCTGTAGGGTTATCGTAGATAGACTGGTGCTTGGGAAAGGGGTGAAATAAGGGTGTTGCACGCTGGTGCGTGGGGCTGGACTGCGGGACACGCAGGGAAGTGTCCCAGGACCGGAGCAGAGGTGCAGGGAGAAGGGGTGGAAGAGATGAGTCCCGTGATGGGGCTGGAGTAGCGCTACAGGGATGGACAAGCTGGACCGAGGGGGAGGCAGTGACAATGAGGAAAGGGAACTTCGGGACCTCACCAGCGCTGAGGTGCTTGTTCTTTACGCGGTTGTTAGCAAGGAGAAAGGGCGTCTTAGTTCTTAGACAAACAAGCTGCCGGATGTCACGCTATGTGACATCTGGCCCGTCTGCTTACCCTGGTAATACCACGTCTCGATCCCTTCCCTGCCTTGGTCCCAGGTGGCAGTTCTGTGCCTGCGGGAAGGAGACCCTAAAGCACTGCATCTATAGTCTATACTCTTCCCAGCACCTGCAGTTCACAGTTGTTCAGAGCACTTTGTCCTTTCTGTCATCTTTTTGTTTTAAAGAAAATGCAGTTCCCCTGTGTACTTAACTGTCTGTTCAGCACAGACACTGGGGTGTGCCTGAGGGGAAGCCAAACATGCAAGACAAATTGATGAACAAGTTTCAGAATATAACAAGGGGAAATAAAATACTTAATAACTGTGTGTGGCAAAAGGAAGACTTAGATGAATGACTCAAGTGCAGAAATGTTACTGAGCTGATTCCAGTCTGTTTCTGAATTGGCTGAGAATGATGAGGTGATAAACCACAGAGAGTTTAAAGGAAGAACAGCATGACTAAATGCCTGCTGTATTTGAAAACCTGAAAATGAATATCCCAAAGCTTGTTATTAGTATGCCCAAGCATTCACTTAAAACAAGAAACTGGCTGATAACTTGGCATCCTGTTTTCTTTGAAGGCAGTCTCACCAGTTTGCAACAGGATCATTCCTTTGTGTATCAGGTGATCAAAATACCACCTGGTTTATTGCAATTCTACTGTATTCAAATTTTAATAGGACCCTCATTTATTTAGCCTTCCAAATTTTTAAAAATACATTTTCTGTTTGCATTCTAGAGCTAAGTAGAATACACTAAAGATGTTCAATGTAGTAAATTAAGCCTGAGATTAAATGTAGCTTCTCTGTAATTGATTAGTATGTAGGAACAGATTTGCTGTCATCAAATAAAAATAGAATGGCTGCCTGGCCATAGTGTTTGCCTGCATTTCTTTATTTTTTAATCTGTGTTTCTGAGAGCTCTACTCATTGCAGCTAATTGTTCTTCAGCAATACCCATGCAATATAGAGGTCAATATAATATGGAAAAAAAAGAACAAAACCAAAACCCCAACTGTCTTTGCTGTAGGCAAATGAATATAATCATCTTGGTTTGAAGTTTTTTTTTTGTTGTTTTCCTAGAGGAAAATAGGAGGGTTGGTGATTTACTGTGCTCTTTGCCTATAAACATGCAGGGTTTGCTGTTGGAATAGCTGCTTAGAGTTCAAGTTTAACAAACAGGTGTATTTGCAATATCCCAGGTGGCTTTTGAGGGTTGAAGGTATTAGTTTTGGTGGCTCTTTTAAACTAAAACAGGAATGGTGGTAAATGTTCAAAGATGATGATAAGTTCTGCTTTGTTTTTCTAACAAAAACAACTTATTTGAATAAATGCAAAGTTTTGGTGCAGTGAAAGGATGTAGATGACCTAAAGAAGTGTTCTTCCTCTGTCCTGTTTGCAACTTCCCTTGCTGTCTTAGCCCTTTTGTTTGTAGGTAAATCATACCTTCACTTCTGTAAGGTGCAACAGAGCTATGCTCAGGCCTCTTGATCTCAGAAAGTGGGCTGTGTTCATTATGGGATACTAACAAAGGTCTTAAGGCCCAGGACTGGCCTTTTGTCAATGCATGTGGAAGTTTGCAGTAGATATTTTGCATAATTTCAAGGGGGAACATTATCACTGCCCTTGAATAACAAGTTCCTGTCTGTGAGCAAAAGAGGGTAGGAACTGGTAAGAAAACATTTTCATTCAGCCATAGAGACTGTTTGTAGGTGGTTGGGGTCAGGGAAGTGTGTCCAGATGTGTTTTTGTGGTGACAAAGTGCAAATAAAATCTGACTATACAACATTAGCTTGTTCTCTGCCAGCTGCTCTGATTACTGATGTCTGTGTATGCTCCATGAACTGGCCCCTTGCTTTAGTCCCGCTGTTGGCCATCTGTAAGGGCCCAGAAGGGATTTTCTTCTCCTCCATCCTTTGGTTCACAATATATTGTGGACCAGCAGCTCCAGGCAAGAAGTGCAGGTCTTTGTTTTACCAATGTTCATTTCTCAGGTGCCTGGGTGATGGATCCTGGGATTTAAGTGACCACCTAATTTTGAGTAATTTGTTTTTGTATCTTTTTTTTGTTCTGGTCCAGGCTAGTGGAGACTAACGAATTATGATTTTGTGGTGTTGATCGTTGAGGGGGTTTTTTTTCCTTCTTTAGTATCTCTGTGATGTGATTCACTCCCTAGTATAGTCTGTGGTTTACTGTCAACAGGTATTGACACAGTCTTTATGCTGTTTGTCTCTATCCTCCTCACTTCTTTGGTGTTATAGTTGTGACTTTTGACCTTGAGATGGGTAATATTTTGTGTTTTCCCTTCTCAGAGAGGAATCTGGTTTGGTAGTGTTCTCAGAAAACTTGTGTGTTCCTGGAGGCTGGCTTCTTCGGTTGACGTAGTCTTTCAGCTTTACCCCAATCAGGAAGGGATGTTGGTAAAACCAGTGAAAAGGTGTTGTTTTTCAGAGAATAAAAGAGTTTGTCCGGCCTAACCAAAACAGAAACTGAGTCAGGAATTCCGTTTTGTTTCGGTTCGTCAATCAGCTGGCCCAAAGATGCATCAAAAATATTGTCTTTTCAGTATAATGTGATGGAATCACAGGAATTGAAGCCCTGACATCTTGAGCCAGGAAAGGCTGGCAAACAGGTGGCTGAAAGGACTCTCTCTTTTCTAGAACCATGGCTGTATTCTGCTGGTGTTTCTAAGAATTTGATGTAAGAATGGCATAATACACTGCAGTAAACCCGCAGTGGCATTATGGGCTGACAAAAAGCAAGTCTCCTGTCTGTTTGTTTTTAAGCTCTGAAATATTTTCTTGAAGTAGTTGCCTAAATTGCCTTTATCCTAATGTGTTAATTTAGTGCTTGATTAGACTACCTGAGCAATGGAAAGATCTCTTGTCACCACTTCATGCTCTCAGTACACAAAGCTGCCAGCACTGGAATCTCACAGAGAAAGGGAGTGGAAAATCTGATGGTGGGAAAGTATAGCACTATTGAGGGTTTTGGGCACAAATTTCAGATCTTACACCAATTAGAGTTCAAGTGATGGGGTTTTAACTCACTGGAGTCCATCAGAGAAGAGGAGAACAGGTATTAAGATTTTAATTCACAGACAAACAGAGTAGGTAATGAAGGATTTTATCAGAAGAGTAAGGAATTTTAACTCTGTTTTTCTGGTGTGTGGTATTATTGCTGAAGAGCAAAATGAAGTTTGAGCCATTAATGTGGCTATTTAGTTGAAAATTAATCACTTATTAAAAAAGCAGAGAGAAATGGATGTTTTTTGTACATCTGGTTCCAGTTCTAAAGGTAGCCACATGTAAGATTTAGATATAGCTGGGCTGGTCCTGTTCCCCTGTCTCATGGAAGTGTTTGCTCAGTGAGTGAAACAAAGTCCATTCTACAGCTGTGGATGAACCAAGGGGACAAACCCAGAGTGCCACTGCACCCAGGAAAAGCCAGGATTTTTACAGTGTGCAGAAGTGGCTGGTTAAACCAGCTTCTCCAAGTGTGTGCTGGTGGCACAAAGGTTCCCCACACTCCCCTCCTCTTTCCTAAGCAGCTATACTTGAACCTGAAGTGCGGTTACAGCACGATTTGGGTGACTGGAGGTCAGGGTGCAGGTACAGATTCCAAAACCGCTGTCTTGAGTGGCGGTGGAGAGACTTAAATAATGAGGTAACTCCTAAGGAAGACTGAGGTTTGCATCTGCTGGGGAAAGATAATACAGAAATGTAAGATACAGAGGCATGAAACGTTTGTTACTTGAGGGAGAAGTCAAACAGGAGGAATTAGATAAAGGAAAACAATGGGAGTACATGGGAAGAAAACATTTCACAGTGCGATTTTAGGATTTGTCTTCTCTGCAGTATTGCTGCCAAAATTCCCTTCATTCTAGCTGCATTTCTACCTCTTTTTATAACCTAGTTGTCAGGAGGATCAACATAAAATTTAAGTAGACCCACTTGGAATAATATTTTGTTATGCAATGCTAGAGGGTTTCAGATAAGTTGCTTTACCATAAAGCAAACAGATTGTGTTAAATATGTGTCCAAGGCCTTTAGTGTGTGAGCACTTGTTTACAGTACTTGAGAATAGTCAATCTCCTGCAATCTGGTTTATTATTAACCCAGTCTTCATTTCTGTACAGTTGGAAAAAGTGTTTGTACTCAGCTTATAAAAACTTATGTCTTCTGCTGTGCAAATATTTGCACAATTGGTATTTTTCCAACAGTTTCTTAAACTTAGCTTTTGGAGGAATGTGATGCTTGGCCACCTTCAGAAGCAGGAGCTGCTATGGCATTTTTGGAACAGGTTAAAGATATCTTTATTTTTGTTTTTATTAGTAGTGTAGTGCTATAAGCATTATAAAATCCTATAAATTGTGTGGGTTACTTTTACATGTAAAACTGCCATGTTTTACATGACCTTTGTTAGAGGTGATGTAATGAGCCACCCTCCCTCAACATGTTTTTAGATCATGATTTCAGTTTTTCCCTCCTTAAAGCAAACTAATAACCCCATCCTTTCCTCCATGTTACTACACTGTTAACTTTGGACAAGTGAATATATTTGGCTTGAGTTCTACACAATAATTTATTGTCCCTTATTATTTAAAGTAAATTAATATACATGTGTGTGTGTGCATTACCAGCCCCCTGCCCTTTCACCTTCACCTGAAACTGGTTAATCTCCCCACCAGTTTATTTGCACAGTTCCTTATTCTCATTGAAACCAGTCACTATAAGGTCCTTCTGGGTCACTAGATTCAACCCCCCTCAGTGCAAGCAGCCTGTAAAGTGATTCAAGTTCTACTCCCTCTGCCTTTGAAGATTGGTGAGCTGCTGCAAGCCAAACTGACAACACAATCCCAGCTTTTTCAGGTCAGAGAGAAACAATCTTCAAGGAAAAAAAAAAGGCCCTTCAGAAATGCCTTGTCAGTGCTTTGTCTCTGATGTGTTGTTTTGTTTATTTGTTTGTTTATTTTAATGCTGGAGCTCTAGCCCAACCAGAAATGTTTATTCTACTTGTACAGCTCTGTAAGAAACAAGATTTACTGAAATTGAGGCGCTTCAGGCACTGTAGAAATCAGCAGCCAGCTTGCCATGGCCCTGTGTCCCCAGACATCAGGCTACTTAAAGCCTAAGCTGCAAAACCCAGTTTCCTTGCTTTGTGGTCTGCAGGTGTTGGAGGTTGTTTCTAGTGCCCTGTGTATGCCTTTGGAGGGACTTGTTTTATTCAGAGACTTACAAAATATCCCAGTAGTTTCATCCAAAGTCATTGAAAACTTAGTTGCAACGTAATATTTCTTACGTCCCGATTGGCTGGGTTAATAGTTTCGGGTTTAGGTTGTTTTGAAGGGATGTATTAACGATCAGTTTGGAGGGGACTGGAAGAAGTGGGATCCATACTGTTTGTATAAATATCTCAAAAAAGATTATCTCATTCAGTGTTGTAGTGGTAACATCTGCATGTGGGAGCAAAAAGTCAATTGCCTTCCCCTGAATCTGAACTCTGAAAGTGTCTTACAACATGGAAATCAGTTTATGACATCCAGCCAGAGACTTCAGGTCTTCTACTCTGTTGTTGGTCTGGGTAGAGCTACCCAGTTGAATTGCTGTTCTGCAGAATATAAGAGAGAGACTTAAGGGTTGGAGTTGTATTTTACTAAATATAAAAGGCAGCTAATAGGTGAAGTCCATCCTGCTGTACTTTTGACTGTGAATGTTTCCAACTTGCAGATCTCTGGTCATTATCAGCACTTTGGATGGACGAATTGCTGCTCTGGATCCAGAAAACAGTGGGAGAAAACAGTGGGATCTGGATGTGGGATCAGGTTCTCTTGTGTCATCCAGCCTCAGTAAACCAGAGGTAAGGCTTAATTTTTTTCCTGACTAAATCTTTAAAAATGGAGTTATCTGTAATAAAATGAATGCAGATTCCTCTGTGTTGGTAGATGTTCAGTAATGGAGCAAACACCTACAAAACTTTGTCAGTACTATTCTCAAACTTTTTTTTTTTTTTTTTTTTTTTGGAGTGCTTACATCATGTTGCCATTTCAAACTGGAGTGTGTCAGCATTTTAGCCTTGGGATTGATGTGTTTGATAACTATCAAACCAGATGATGTAACTGAGTTGGGGAATTGTATGTACTTGCTGATTGAAAACAAGTTACTTGTAATTTCAAGCAAATGAAAGGATCATCTGCTTTGTATTACTAGACTATGTCTTGGCAAGTACTGGCTTTTTTTTTTTTCCCTCAAGAAAAGCAAAAGTCCTTGTGACTTAATAAATGAACAAAGGATTGTTTTGGGTGTTTTATACTAGATAAGCAGGCTGCCTGTGAAACAGAATGTGTTAGCAATTAAACAGAGTGCTGAAGGTCACCCTGAAGTACTGAGTGGTAAAGGGTTGCATCACTTCTTGCTGATGAACTGTAAGAAGAAGAAAATCTCGAGTTCAAGTTCTTGTTTGGTGCTATTGGCCACCATCAGTTTCAATAAACCTAGGCTAAAAATTAGAATGACCTTTTTTTCCTTTTTTGTCTTTTCCTGCACTGTGGAGTTCTCCAACTCATTCTCTCTTAGGATTAGGAGGAATAAAAACACCGCCAAAGAGGTAATTTGTGGCGATGACACACCACAGAAGTACACCGTCCTTCCCTGTCAGGGATAGTTGGATTTGATGACCAGTCCTGCACCATGCTTTTGCACAATGAGCATCAGAGAATGAAAGTTGAGTTCAGGATTATTCAAACTGCATGACTTTCTTGCTTGTGGTTCGTTGTTGCTGTCTATGGACATAACCTCTGTTTTGGTGTAAAGAATTCTAAGGAAAGAGTTGGTTTGTTGCTGTGGTAGTGTGAGAGCTGCTAATGAGTATCTCAGGTTGCAGAAGTAATGTGAATGCTAACTCATGTTCCTTTGTTTCTGAGAGAGAATTTTATTTGTGGATGCAACTTTTTGAGATTTGTTCAGGTGTATTTTTGTGGTTTAGAAGAAACACTGGAGGAAAGAAAAATTCCCCCCCCCCCAAAATATATTTAAGAGCAGAATTGGAAAGAATACAGAAGCTATGGAGAGAACTGTAAAGAGCTCTGTTAGGTGGAAGGTGTCAGTGATAGTGTGATCCTTCACAAAGGTTTCAATACTAGATACTTAAAATACTGGTCTGGTACCTGTTGCTGCAAATAGTTTCTGATGGCTAAATGAAAATAGAACCACCAGTTATGAAAAGCACACATTTGAATATAAACTTTTTATTTTCTTCATTACAAGTTTAGTCACAAGCCCAGATTTTTAAAGGTTTTGGGAATTAAAGCATTTCCAACTACAGAAGTTGTTTTTTTGCAGATGAAGATTTTGTCACTCAACTGGTCTGTCCAGAGTTTTGATATTTTTTCAATGTGGTATGACTGTAGAAATGAAAGGTTGGGGTTTAGACAACAAAAATTGTAGTTTGTCCATGTGATATTTAATTCCCTTCTGTGACAAGTCAGTAGGTTGTAGTGGTCACAACACCACACGTTTATTATGGATAGAAGAAGTTGGACTTTCAGATGGGCTTTCAAATGGTTTCATTTCTACAGCTGTGGCCAAAGACACTGAGGGTTTTTGGCAGTTAAGATGCAGAGCCTATGAGATAACTAATTTTGGAAGGAAAACGTCATTTTGGCCTTTTAGAAGCTGTTAAGCGTTATGAATATGGGCCTTTTTAGACTTACTGTCATGTAAACAAATGCTGTTAAGATAAGACAGAATTTAACAAGAAACATGATGAAAAGTGATGAACACTCTGAATAAACTGCATTTAAATATTTAAATGTTTAATCTGCTGTCAGTAATCAGCTGAAAGACTTCATGCAGTGAATCTAGATATTACTTAAGTGAGTAATTCACCTCATTAAAATTGCTGGGAAAATTCTGGTTTGGGTCAAAATACTGATGTGGGCATGTGACCTGTTTTATTTTCTCAAACTAAGTCTTGAGGCTTTTGCTTTCTCTTCCAACATTTTTGAGGTAACAAAGGTTTCTGTGCTAGCAACCACAATATTCATTATAAAACAGTAACATTATGTAAGCTGTTAAATTACATCTTGTGAGAAATGGCAGATGAGAAACTTTCTGTGTTACACTTGCAGTGATAAAGATTTGTGTTCTTTCAGAGCAAGGCAAGTGTGTGCTGCTGGGTCTTAATTGTTTTGATGAGCGTTTTTTTAACTTTCTCAAGTGTGAGTATAATGAACTGTAGTTCCAGGTCCTGGTGCAAAAGCATGAATTTAATTTCCAAGTGCCTTTTAAGAATAGACATTAGATCTTCAAACTTTCAGTGTTTAACAGAACTGTAGTTAACTTCCATTGCCTAACTGTAAAATGTCAACCTGGCTGTCTGGAGCTCGTGTGTTAATTAGGAAAGTGAGGCAGTGAAATTTCAAATGTTCCAGCAGCTCTGTCAAACACTTCAGATCTTGAAACTACTGCTTAAGACACTGACAAGTGAGATGTTCATCATTTGTCATGTGAACAGATCAATTAGAACGGAAAGGCTGCTGAAGTACTAATTGTGTGTCTGGGTAACTAAAATGCTAAAATTCTTTCCTTGGCTCTAAGCTCCAACATAAACAAATCATGGTCAGGGTGCCAATGCTGAAAAGTTGGCTCTGCAGTTTGGGCTTGTGCATGGGAATTTAAAAACTCTGTTTCCCCATCCATTGTTTTAAAATGGAAAACCCTTCTCTATAAAAGCTATATGGTTACAACTTCAAGTTTTCTTGTTACCTGCATGTAAAGATTGCCTGACGAAGTTCACAGTAAAGTCATTGAATCACAACTGTTCTAAAATGGAGCTTAATTTTAATAGTAACACTTTGCTCTTTAAAATTTGGGTTTGTAATTAATGCGTTGTCCCTACTTAGAAAAGAATACTTTTGGGAGAATCAGCCTGTTGAAATAATGATGCTTAATTATACTGAAGGTGGAGAACTGCTTCTGAAGCAGTGGGAATGGTCCATAGCACATCATTTACTGATGAGGATGATGCATTCTTTTACCTGCATAGCTTTATACTAAATCACTTAATGGGCACCAGTCAGAGTTGTTTCAGTGCTCTGGGCAGAGGCTACACTGGGATGGACTCGATAAAAGTACCTGGTATGCTCGGGATTGGGCTGTTACAGACTAATCCCTAAGTAAGCATCTTATTTCCTTATTTGAGACATTGAAGATCATGGGACAAAATCAGTTTCAGCCCACAAGGCTGACATTTATAGCAGTCAGAGTAAACATACCACCGTATCCTGGAAAAATGGAATAATTGGATTATGCCATGTCACCAAATCTGTCAACATCCTTATTCCAATAAAGACTCTCATGACTTTTGTATTGTGTGTATGTGTATATATATAAAAATATATCTTAATCTTTTAACATGACAGCCACATAAAATTAACTTTTCTACAAACTTAGATACCTGCGTCATCTTTTTAATAGACATAGAACTGGAGTATTTTTATGGAATAGCCTAGTATTACCTTTTTTCTCAGAAAAATATGGAGAGGTGAAGAAGTTTTATACTGAAGTCACCTGAAAACTCACTGCATTGTTGGTGAAGCAAACCCGTAGAGACTTTTAGCAGATTGTTCCTTTTTTGCTTAGAGCAGTGAGATGGGAAAGGATTTTGAAATCTCAGAAAACTCCACTAGTGACTGGATTTAATGCACAGTATGAATGTATCTTCTTTCTTTTTCCTTCCCTTTATCTGCATCATAAACCCTTCCAAATTTTCAGTGCTTTGCTTTCCCAAAAGACATACAGAATTCTGCTGTGAAGTGTCCAGACACCTGGGACTCACTTTGAGGTACTGACTTGCCTGCACTTTCCTGCTCTTTGGATAAGGCAACTTCTGTACCCACACAAGCCAGAGCAGAGCCAAAATCTGAGTTGCTTTGGGAACACAGGAAGGAACTCAGCAATTCCCATCTTTTGACCTCTTACACTCTGGAATAGAAAAAATGCAAAATCCACGCTGAAATGGGTCAGGGGAAGGCAAGAGGTCAAAATGCCCTTTGAGGGGCTTGAATTGTGAATTCTGTTATGTGCCCTCCCAGAGGTTCAGAGAGGATAAATAATTTAACAGCCTCTTTGAAAGAAATAAGAAAGTCTCACCCACCACTTAGGGCACCCCTGCAGCAGCATTTTATTAGTTTGAATAAAAATTAGGTGTTTGTTTGGTTCATGGCTTTCTACTATGGTTATTTTTCAGGTGAGTCACTGTCTGTAAATATCATCCAAGGAAAAGCTGATAGTGTTTGTCTTGGATATGGGTGGGGAACACTTAAGACCATCAAACACCTGAGTATTTTCACTTAAAAGGTTATTATAGCAGCTGTTAAATGCAGTGATGAATATTAGGAATTTATATTAATCCTGCATAAAACTGTTCTGACTCTGCTAACACTCACTGGCCAAACAAAAAGGAGGTTTGTTTCAAACTACACAAACATTCCGAGAAAATGTCTTTGTTCTGAATTCTGCTTAAAAATGAATGGCTCTGTCTAGCTCGCTGTTGGTAATTTTCATCTTGTGTGCATCTTAAAACATCTGGAATGGGACATCCCAGCAACAGAAGCAATCTTTCCTGCTTAGCACTTGGAAGAGTCTGTGTGCTCCATCCAGGCAGCTCGCAGTAGGGTCAGACTTTCATATCCAGAGAATAGCAAGTTGGTTCTCTGAGGCATTTGAGTGTGTCCAAAGTTTTTTAAAGGACCGTTTAACTCAACAAAGAATAAAATTTTTTAAAAATCTATACACATTGTAAAATTACTTTCCAGCTGTAATATGCTGTGAGCAGACGTAAAGCACTGAATTGCCACTCTGTTCAAGCAGGCAGAGTGTAAATCGGTGGTCTGGTTATGGAGGTGACTAATCTGGGGAAAATACATTTCCTTGTAGGTAAACTGGTATAATTGTAGTTATCTGAAAGAGTTTTCTACTGTCCTGCAGTGACCTTTATTTTTGTGTACTACTGAGACATGTAGAACCACCAGATGCTTAGATAGTTGGAGGTGTCATTCCTGTAGAGAAAGACTGGCGCATCAGCTGATTCTCAGTTGTACAGGTTTTCTATAATAGACATAAAATTAAACTGTGCTAAATGAAATACAAGATATGGGGATTGATAACAGTAGTTTTGCTGTTGAAGGTTGGAGATGACCAGTTTAAAACTGAGAAAACTGTGTACTAAGAGATCCTGTGACAGGTTATCAGCTGCCATCTCCATTCCACTGCAGGGGAAGGAAATGTGATTCTGTGTTGCCTGCGGGTAAAGAGAGAGAGATAGATTAGTGTCTTAAATGGTCCTGGAAAAGCTCATAATGAATAAGAAGTGAGTGTCCAGAATTGTACTTCAAAGGAAGATAAATTCTAATTGCAATTGAGGCAGAGAAGGCTTATTAGGGCTTTCAAGGGGAGCGGAGCCTGTGTTTTGTAGGAAGAGAATGGATGTGACTACTCTAACTACATGGATGTGTTAGGATTCCTCGTGGCACAAGTGGTTCTTTTTAATTCTGTTGCTGGAAACCCACACATGTGGGCATGAAGAGGTGACAGCCTTGGGAAACTTCACTAGGGAGAGACCTGTGTATTTCTGAGTACAGATTTTTGCTGCTTTCTTGGTGAAACTAAAATATATAATTTACAATCCTCCTGAAAATAAACTTCTAATGTTGTTTAGTGGACAAAATGCCATCAGCAAAAGACTAATTGTTTTAAAGTACCCTGATAGCTGGAAGCTGTGCTTTTCTAGGAAATGCAACCAGTTCTTTTAGTGGGAAGTGGTGAACTTGAGGACAAGGGGAATTGCTGAGGGACGCCTGAGCTGAGCTGGTATTAGTGTGATGCAGCACCATCATACCATCATCACAAGTAGGGCTGTTGCTTAGGCGAGTGGTGTTACGTATTTATCGAAACTGCGCATCTTCAGTCATCTTAGTTCAGTGTCTTGTTCAATTAAAAAACCCAAAAGACTTCCTGTAGCTGCAGCTCGGTGGCTGCCTTGCTGACACTTGTAGTTAGCACCGATAAAGCCCTGAGGAAGTGCTGACAGGTGTCCTTTCACTGTGTTTTAAGGATGTTTCAGGGATGACAGCTTCTGTTAGGGGACACATGGGCAGCTATGGAACAGGATATTGCGGCTTGTATGATACCAAAGCTCTCAGCACCAGTCCTCAGGTGATGCTCTGCCTTGAACAAAGCCAGGAAAGTTTCTCAGAGTCGCTTTGTTTATGACCAGCTTTCATCTCATGCTCACAGCCATAGTAAAATGCTCCAACTATTGGAAACGCTTTTTACCATCCCATTGTCTCTGTTTTTTAGTTCTCTTTATAGTAGAATAACAGAATGGTTTAGGTTGGGATAGACGTCTAAGATTACAGAGTCCAAGTGTTACCCCTACACTCCTAAGCCACCACTAAACCACATCCTTAAGTGGCACATCCACAAGGCTTTTACATCTGCCCAGGGATGGTGACTCCACCACTGCCCTGAGCAGCCTGTTCCAATGCCTGACCACCTTTTCAGTGAAGAAAGCTTTTCTTGTAGCCAGTCTAAACCTTTCCTGATGGAGCTTGAGGCCATTCCTTCTTGTCCTATTGTTTGCTTCTTGGGTAAAGAGATTGACTCTTCCCACCTGGTTAAAACCAGTCAGGTAGTTGTAGAGAGCAATAAGGTCTTCCCTGAGCCTCCTTTATTTCCAGGCTACATAACCCCAGCTCCCTCAGCCATTTCTTGCAGGTTTTGTCTGGACCCTACACCTCCTGGGTCGAGATAAGGGCAGGCAGAGAGCTTGTAATCTAATTGCATATGGCCCACTGCATGTTTTGTATTGGCTGTTTAGCAGTTCTGATGTTTACAGATACTAAAATGGATCACCTCTAGTACCTAGGCAAATACCAGTTTCAGATAATGTATAACTTGTAGTTGGAGTTCAGTTGCCCAATACACAAAAAAGTAATTTATTCTGCTTTAGAGCCTTTTTAAACTTCCAGCCTGTATCTTTATCTGTATAAAGAAGGGCCCATTTCAAGGGTTAAGCATTTTAGACAGTTTAGCAAATCATTCCTCTAGCAGCACGGCCACTGACATCTAATTTCCGAATTTCTTCTGGACTGTGTGCTCCATAAGGAGGTAACTGTTAATCTTTGTCAGACTCGCTGCATGTTTTGTGCACTCTTTCTTTGCACCCTTGAAAGAGGAGACTGTGATTTGCTGTGTTCTGTCCTCCTCCTGTATTGGGCTCTTTTCCTATAGGAGTTGCTCTGTAACTGTAATTTTTCATGTGGACTCTGTGTCCTTATCTGCAAAAGCATCCTGTCCATGCAGGGCCAGGGGAAGAAACACAGGGTCCAGCAGAGATCAGTTGGAATCCTGGTCTCCTGAAGTGCCACGAGCTTCTGCTATTGCCCATGCATGGATGCCAGGTGCCCACCAGAGCCACTCTGTGACTCCCCTCCTCATCTGGGCAGGGCGGAGAAAATATATTGAAAAGGCTCGTGGGTCAAGATGAGGACAGGGAGAGGCACCATCACAGGCAAAGCAAACTCAAATCAGGGAAACCAGTTTTATTACAAATCAAACCAGAGTAGGATAAGGAGAAATAAAACCAAATCTGAAGAACACCTTCCTCCCACCCCTCCCTTCCTCCTGAACTTCACCCTGATTTTCTCTCCCTCCACCCCCAGAGTGGCGTAGGGGGATGGGGAGCAGGGACTGCAGTAAGTTTATCACACATTGTCACTTCTTCCTCCTCAGGGGAGGACTCCTCTCACTCTTCCCCTGCTTCAGTGTGGGGTTCTTCCTCTACAAGTACAAATTTTGCCATGGTGGCTGATGAGCTTCTGTGTAGGGTCTGTTTCTGGAGAGGCAAGGCTTTGGATAATTTTTTTTTTCCACTAATCCACTCCCTTATGTGCTGTTAGTTTCAAGGAGCTCAGTGATGGGCTCAGTAGCAGCAGCACCAGTTTGTCTCAGAAAGCACTGCTCTTAAGTTTCAGAAGACTTGCAGTCTTATTAATAAAACTTACCATGTAAAAGAGGGGGATGGAATAATGTCAAAATAAAGTCTTTCTTAAAGCACCGTGCAGTTGGGGTTTTTTATTATTGTTAAGGAGAACAGTTTTTAAAAGTCTGTTACCATGGCAGCAGAGCAGGCTGGCATCTCTGTATCTCAAAACCCCAAGTCTTGTTTGACTATGATTAAAGTAATGGTGGTATTTCAGTTTGCTTGTCTTCGGAGGAAGGGTCTGTTTGATTGCACAGCAAACAGTATTGGGTTGGGTTCCTGATCTCTTTTGAAGCTGGGGTGGTCTAGTTAACACACTGCAGTTCCTCAGATTCCCTGTATGGCCCTTCAGGGGAGGGCAGAGTAGGTAGAAATAATTCTTTTAAGGGCAGACTCAAGCTGAACAAGGTACTGTGCCCCGATGTTGGAGAGTCTAAGTCTGAAGCTGCTGTGCTGCTGTCATCTGTTGGTTTTTGACACTGTGTAAAAGACAGTTTTGTTGGGACCCTGGCACTTACACCCGATCAGATTTTAAGATCTGAAGTGTAGAATCATGAGAGAGATATCAGCTCTAGTCTTTTATTAAAAGTTGTCAGGAGGATGTTGCAGGTGTTGCTTTGAAGAGAGAGAAGAAAGGAGTTTTGAAATGAGTTGTCTAGTACTCATCCAGGCACAGGGTTATAGCATCACTTCACACACTCATACAGGCCCACGAAAGTTGAATTTATTACTTTTTTCCATGTATACTTGAAAAATGAAATAGAAACTACCAGCTTGTGGAGTATGGGGGATGGTGGAAGGACAAGACTGTAACAGATACAAACTTGTGTCATAAGGTACTTAATGTAGGCAGGAGTCAGGGACCAGGTTTGGTCACTTGATAGATGCTGTGAACTGTTGCCGGGTGAGCCGTACAGCCTGATGGTAAAAATCAGCTTGAGCTTTGAGAAACATCTCTGCTCACTGTTGCTGTGCAGACCTGGTGTGCTCTTTCAGGCTGTCACACCCCAGCTGAGATAAAACCTATTTCCATGGCTTCTCTGATGTGCCGCCCTGGCACAGGCTGGCTCTCACCTCTGCAGAGGAGGAAGGCCACCTAATCCCACTTTTGTAAACAGCGCAATAAAATACTGACTTATCAATGTCCAGGTGCAGCCTTTCCCACGGTCCTGGTCTTGAAAATGGTTTGGGCATGTTCAGACAGGCACAGGAGGTGGTCAGGACAGGTATGCACTTTGTAAACAAGTGTAGTGCTGAGATCAGAAGTAATGGTTCTCACAGGAAGGAAAATTTTCTAGACAACAACCTGTCTGTTGGTATTTCCTGCCTCAGCTTCCTCATTGCCCTTGAACATGTCTCAGGTTGGTTTACTGATGTAAATCATGGACTCCCCTTTTGCAGTCAGTTTTCTTTTTCCTGGCTGGTTGAACAGCACTGTATGTTTTGAAGAATATTTTGCTCTTTTAGCAGTGCTTTAGGCAGTAGAATATCTCAACAGCCTTTGTTTTTCAAAAGATTGTACTCATGTCTGGGTCTTTGTTCTCTTAAGGAAGTGGGGATGTTGTAGGCCTTGCAGAAGTTCGAACACTCTGGTTGGCCCCTTCATCCCAGTGTGCTGCTGTTTGATTAGGGTTTGCCTGTTCGTAACAGTACACTGTCATCCTTGTAGTGCCCTGTGCTTCAGGATTTCTGCAGGTAGCTGGAGGCAAAACAGATGAATCAGCATCCTGAAATCTAAGGTGAAGAGGAGAAATAACCTCTTCTATTGGAAGGTAGTCATAAACCCGTGGATCTGTGCAGATAACCTTCCTGCATGCATAGCAAAAAAGAGTAGACAATAAATCAGTTCCAGACCAGCCCAAACTAGGGACATCTCAAAAATTGTGTGTGCATGTATCTATATATATATCTATATCACCTGAAAAATCTGTAAACATTTACAGTAGGGAGATACCTGTGTTACTGTCTGTGGGTTTGTGTTTTTAATTTGTTTGGGTTTTTTTTAATGTGGAGCATACCAGCTTGCTTTTCTCTTTCCCAGATTTCTTTGTGCAGACTCTTGTTTCTATCCTTCAGAATAAAGCTGCCATATGTGACTTTTAATATGTTGCCTAGATTAATTTTAAAGAGGCTTAAAAGACATAGTTCTCAGTGAGAAGTAGCTTTATAAGAGCGTGCTTGATGTTGGCTTTGATCCTGTTTGTTACAGTGATCCTATTGTAGGGATAATTATAGAGAGAAAAAAAACTGGTACCCTTATCATTTAAGATCATGTAGGTTGGTCTTAGTTAATTAGTAACTGGAATGAAGCTCTTGCATCTTATAGTAACAGTAAGGTTTGAAAACTACAAGCAGAAGTGTTAGAAAAACATAAAGACATAAAATCCTATTTTAAGAAAAATATTTCACTTGTGCTTGGTTATTTCCTTGGAGTTAGTAGATAGTCCAGCCCATCTGTAAACAATAATATTGACTGTTTTGGCACCAGACTTGGCTCAGATGTGTCTGCACGTGAGCAAGCTTGATTTTTGCTTTAGATGATAAAGAGTGTTAGGAACGGGGTAGATGTCACACTTGCTGTTAAACAGCTCCTGGAAGCTTTAGTACTTCAGCTTGTTTTGATCTCTGTTTACACAATTTTTCCCTTTCTTTTTCTCTTCTCTCCACCGCTATAAATCAGCGGCTTCCTGCGCCGATCAACCTGCCGTGGCATAGATTAATTTTAAAGAGGCTTAAAAGACATAGTTCTCAGTGAGAAGTAGCTTTATAAGAGCGTGCTTGATGTTGGCTTTGATCCTGTTTGTTACAGTGATCCTATTGTAGGGATAATTATAGAGAGAAAAAAAACTGGTACCCTTATCATTTAAGATCATGTAGGTTGGTCTTAGTTAATTAGTAACTGGAATGAAGCTCTTGCATCTTATAGTAACAGTAAGGTTTGAAAACTACAAGCAGAAGTGTTAGAAAAACATAAAGACATAAAATCCTATTTTAAGAAAAATATTTCACTTGTGCTTGGTTATTTCCTTGGAGTTAGTAGATAGTCCAGCCCATCTGTAAACAATAATATTGACTGTTTTGGCACCAGACTTGGCTCAGATGTGTCTGCACGTGAGCAAGCTTGATTTTTGCTTTAGATGATAAAGAGTGTTAGGAACGGGGTAGATGTCACACTTGCTGTTAAACAGCTCCTGGAAGCTTTAGTACTTCAGCTTGTTTTGATCTCTGTTTACACAATTTTTCCCTTTCTTTTTCTCTTCTCTCCACCGCTATAAATCAGCGGCTTCCTGCGCCGATCACCCTGCCGTGGCACCTGCCGTACGGTGCCCTCCTTTCCAGTAAAGAGTCTAGACAGCAAATTCCCTGGAAGCGTATGCCATTCCGGATCGTTATGCCTTTTTGCTTTTTTGTGGAGGCTTTTTAGAAACTGCATTACCTCACCCGTCGGCCTGGAGATTGTGCAGCCCGCGCCGCTGATAGGGCTGCAGCACCCCGCGCAGAGCCAATGGAGAACTTGGGCTGCAAACTCTTAATGAGCAAAAGAGCAGCGGCTCGTTTAGGGCTCCATAGTTAATGTGGGGGCTTTTTTTAAGTGTTACTCCTGAAAGACGAGCCACTTAACAATTATGTGCCATATTGCTGACCAGTGAAGCCGAACAAATAGCTATTTACGTTGACAGATCAGAGGAATGTGTAAGTGCATCGTGGTAACCTACATTTTCTGTGCCAAGAGATTTGCAGCTGACTGCCTGGGTGACTCACTCCTTGGATTAGGAGATGAGGTAATGCTTTTGAGATACAGGGTGATGTCATTCCTTTACCTGAGCTGCATGCCGATGCTAGTTGCTAGTACTTTCAAGGAAAGTCCCTTTTCTGCTTCTGATGTACTAGAGAATGAGCTGCATAATTCAGACAGTTGTTGTTATTAATGACCTTCCTAAGCCTCTGGGTGAGCTGCTCTTTTGAAAACAGATGTCGCCACAAGTGGCCACAAATGCCTTTTGTTACACATGTATGCGGGCCCCTGCAAGGGGCACATTTGCATACCCGCCCCATTCTTCAAATACAGCTATTTTGTTAAAAGAAGACCTTCTTGGTAATCAGGTGCTGTCTCTTGTCAGCACCGTGTCATGTAATTCACTTATAGATAGAGTCATCTTAAAATAAGGTGATTTTTTTTCCTGTTCTGTTTCTCTAGTGAAATACCTCATTTGTGATGGTTAGTAACCCAAATGTCTCACTTGCACTTAGGGTCAGTTTAACCTTATGCACTCCTACTCTGGCATTGTCCTTCACTGCAGCAGCCCTTCCTGCTGCCTGTGCTCCCTTTCCTGATGTGTTCATGGACAGCAGTTGTGTCTTTTCTCAGCTTTCCCCTCCCAGTGTCGCCCAGGACGTGCTGCTCCTGTAGATGCCCTCAAGGTTGGGAGCATGGACAGGTGATCAGCAGAGCTGACCAAGTGGCATCTGTCCTCTGCAGCTTATGGGGACTGAGGTTTTAACAGTCAAGCAGGCAGTGACCCACTGTCAGGGAATTTTCAAAGCCATGACCTGATTTGATCCATATATTGGGAGTATACAGGTCTGTGTTGCTGAGTCAGCTTCATGCATCTTGGAAATTTCGGTGTGGTTCCTAGAAATGGCCAATGTGTGTGTGTTGTTTTGCTGGTGGAAAATTTCCTACTCAGGCCTTGGAGCAAGAGCTTTGGGACAGGGCAGGCACTTAAGGTGATGTGTGTCATGCTGTTCCCAGAGCTTGCAGTTGCCCACAGAGAGTCTTCCTTGCTCAGCAGCAATTCCTGGGCAGTTTACACCACTGTCTCTTTTCTTCACAAACCGTGGGTGGTCTCCAACCCTTGTAGCAGAACATCTCATACTGGCATGGGCCTTCAGACTACTTGCATGTATATGGATCATGTGCAGATCCATTCAGAGGATTTGTTAATGCAAAGTAACAGCTGCACAGGTGAAAAGTTGTCATCAGAATTATTATGGGCTTCTGAAAGAATATATTACAGAAATATTCTGTGGTATTACTCCTCTGTGTTGAATGTTTTAACAAGGTACTTCCACCATGGTTACAGCTGCAACTTCGGCACTGGCATTTTGGTTTTAAAAAGTTCTTTTCCAAATCTTCCCAGCCTTTTGTTTCTCAAGACCACAAGGTTGCTCTTGAATATAAATGTTTATATAAACCTTATTTATTTGCTTTATTTGTCCACCGATCAGGTGATCTCTACAAATGACACTCCACACTGGAATATTTTCTTTTTTGTTGGTTTATTTCTCTGTGTGTGTTTATTTTTCCTCCCCAATAGGAGGCCATAATGCAACATTTGTGTATCACATGCAGTGTCTTTTCCAGGATGTTTGGCCTTTATTGCCATAAGGTAAATATCTGAGAGGGAAAGAACACACCTAGTTTTGCTTTGTAAAGAGCTTCACAGCTAATCTCAGGGGTTTATTTTTATCATCTCTTCAATTACACATTGTGCTCCTGAGAGGAGTTTTTATTTTAATTGTCTGTCATCATGAGGCTTTTCAAAGCTGGAAAGCATTGGTATTGGATCCTTTAGGGATCTTAAATACCAGCACTGTTGGGTAACTCACTTGAATTTTCTGTTTGAATGAGGTCTGTCGAACAGTGTAAGAGGAGATATTAGTCATGACATGCACACATCTACAACATCTGTCTCTCCCTCCCTGTTTAGGTGAATCCCAACTTTGCTTAATGCTGTTTGCTTGACTGTGACCCAGTTAGAGGAATAAAAAGTCCCATGATGTATGGAATTTGAATCATGCAGAAGATGTGGTTTCAGATCCTCACAGTGGCTCCAGAAATAAAAACAACCAGAAACCTTCTGCATGTTTTGTATTACTTTGTAATACACATCTGTGCCTTGCCTTGGAGTCTGAGCAGGAATATTTTTTTCAAAGTGACTAATACACATGTACCAGAAGCAGTCTTTAATTCCTAATGTGTCAAGTATCCAAATTTAATGTAATTATGTTGTAGGATACTGCCCAAATGGATAGGGGTTCTGAAAACGCGCTAAAATCTCCCATGTTAATCCATATCCTCAGAAGCTAAGATTATGTGGATTACAGTTTCTCACTGTTCTTGATGGGCACAGCCACTGTGGCTCCACAGCATTAGTTATGGTCCATCATGCTGATAATGAGTTTCTTAATAAGTCCCTTAGTACTCGTTGACAATGACTCATACTTCCGAACTAGGATCTCCGTGAAAATCTCAGTGTAATGGATGAAATACTGTATCCAGTGAAGATTTTTTTTTTTTACTTGTGTGTTTAGGGAAAAGCCAGGCAATTTTTAAAGGAACAGTGTGCTTAAAGATAAGAAATTCTGAGGAGAAGTCAGATTTAACTGTCTGGAGAGGCAAAGGTGAAATGTGAGCTTTGATCTCAGTGATAATTGCTCCCTCTGCTTTACAGAAAGTTGGATGTTGGATATTCTGGAATAGTCATTAATTGTGAAAACAGCCTCAGTTGTTCTTTTAAAATTCCACTATCTTGAAACTATCACAAGTAATCTGCAAAACTTTACTTTGCACTTTAACCAGTGCCTGTCTCTTTGAGAATGCTTCAACCCACATCATATTTTCTGCAGTTTTGGATGAAACCTGTCAACTCATCGAGCTTTCAAATGTTTTGAAGAAGTGTCACACACTGAACTGTTTTTTAACTAAGAATAGTGAAATATGGATTTGATTTGAATGCCTGAAGTTTTCTGTCTTCAGTATAACTTTGAAAAATAGGACTCTGAAATACAGAACCATTAGGACACTGGAGGATAATGCACTGGACTTGCTTATACAGCATTTCTGTTTCCATTTGTGGTCTGTGTGTTTTGATAAAATTATGGTTAAATCATAGCTAACCTTCAATTATTTTAGGTGTTTGGAAATAAGATGATTATCCCTTCCTTGGATGGGGACCTCTTCCAGTGGGATCGGGATCGAGAGAGCATGGAAGCCGTTCCTTTCACGGTTGAATCTCTTCTTGAGTCATCCTACAAATTCGGCGAGGACGTTGTCTTAGTTGGGGGAAAGTCTTTGACCACTTATGGGCTGAGCTCCTATTCAGGGAAGGTAAGAACCTGAAAAGGTGCTTTGTGTCTGTGTGTTTCGAGCAAACATGTAGCTCCTGAGGTTTAAACTGTGCTGCAGCCTCAAATGTACAGCTGCAGGGCACCAAGGGGCAGAACCTGAGCTTCTTGGGCTGCAGATGCAGTGGGCTGGAGTGGGTGGCATGGATGAGCCCCTCACTGCAATCTCCTCCTGCCTAGGAGCTCCTGCTCTATCCCTTATGCTGGCTTTAACCCTTGTCTCACCATTTGCTTGCCCAGAAGAGCACTGTTCACTTTTTACTGGATTAGTTTTGTGCTGGGTTAGCTGTAGCAAGGGGTTGGGGAGTGCCAGAGCCAGCACAAGGAACCGGCAGGGGGTTTGTCACCAGAGCTGAGTGAGAGGATAAGAAGGATGACCCCTTTCTGTAGGAGAGGAGTTCAGCTTTATCATCTGGCTCTGCTTGAAGTAGACTTTGCAGTTCAGCTCACTGTGTATCAATTAATGCTTTAGGTGACACTTTTTTTACAACTAATTTCAGATTTTTCAGAACTAATGAGAAAAGAAAAAATTCAACGTATGCAAAAGTTAAGGACTTTCAGTTGTTGTCAGTGTGTTACTATCAGAAGAAGTTCTTATATTTTAAAGTCATTTGTAAAAGTTCAGTTAAATGTCAGATAACATTGAAGTGTTTGTAGATACTTTGTGTAGTGATGAACAGACATTTACTGGTTCAGAAACGTTGTTGCATTTTAAAACAAGTTAAGAAATAGATTCTGTTAAAAACCTTTAAAGTTCCCAATGTTTGTTTTCAACAAAATCAGGGCGGGGTGTTTTTTCATTTTCGCCATACATTTTAATGCAGAACACTTCTATGGTCTGGTGTAGTCATCACTAATGATAAAGAGCAAACCAGAGTTCATTAATTCCTTTTGATTTCCTGACTGGTAGCAGAGGGCTCTGTGCACCAATAGGCTCCTCCTCCTGCAGTGCTCAGAAGAGGAAATTTTCATTTCTGTTTTGATTCCTGGCTTATACTCACAGTAGCAAAGCTGCTTCTTAGAGGAAATAGTGCCTGACTCTTCCTTCTTAAAAGTTTGGGCAGTTTCATCTCTCTGTCATTGCCCATATAATGCAAATTCTGTTTGAGATTGGGACTGTTGGCAAGTCTGTGTGACTGTGAGAGTTCATTAAGGTTTTCTTTTCCTTTTAATAGCTGACAAGGCAAAGGGGAAAGGCTTTGTGATATTTTATATAAATCAATAGTACTTCATTTGAAGCTGATAGTTATGCTGAGGCAAATATGACATGAAAGCAGAATTATGCTGTGGGTCTTGTAGGAATGTTCTTTTGATGTCCATAGAAATAGTGGGAAAAGAGAGAGCTCAGATTTCTTTCTGTTAGAAGTACATGCAAAATATAGTCAAATGGTAGTTAAAATACCACAGCGTGTAAACTTTCTAGAATCCTTTGAAAGTTTTAGTTCTGAAAAGCCGTTATCTCTTAAACCAGGCTTTTCAACATCCCTCCAGTCAAACATCTAAAGTCACTTAGTTCCGAATTGCCTTCGAGCCAAGAGCAGGCTGTGAGGATTGTTAGCTTTGAATATTGCTGTTGATTACATTTGTTTTGAAGTTGCACATGTGAGTGTCTGTCTTGTCCGGCAGGTGAAGTACATCTGCTCAGCCGTGGGCTGCCGCCGCTGGGACGACGAGGAGACGGAGCAGGAGGAGACGCTCCTGCTGCATCGAACACAGAAAACCGTCCGAGCTGTGGGGCCACGCAGTGGCAATGAGAAGTGAGTCTGAGAACTGTTCAGGAATGGTCCCACAGAGATGGTGAGACAGAAAAGACAAAAATCAAATGACAGCCGCTTCCCTTGTCCTTGCTCACCTCAGAAGAGTTTGTCACTGCTCTAGTGCACAAGGCAAATGGCACTATAATGTTTGTTCTAGCTGTTGCTTTTGTACAAGAGGAGATAGTTCAAAAGTCTTCTTAAAACCTACTCACTTTTAAGTTCTTTACCTACTAATGGTAACTGTCACTGGGAGAGAGGGGGTTTATACTTGATGTCTTAAGCTTTCATTTTAAGTTGATCTTTTAAATCATTCCTAAATTTATGTTGTTCATTCCGTAATGTAGATGGTCTGTTCTTTCCAAGCTGTAGAAACTGATTCAATCTGTGATTTTCCTAATGCTGTCACGTTGAAGTTTTAATACATCAAGATTTTTGTAAAATTACAGACATGTATTCTACTGGAAAAAAAGCCCCAAACACACTTCATAAAATACAGACTTAAAAAGCTAGGTTCTATACATAGATACAATAACTGCCCAGCAACTTAATGGAGAACGAGTTATTCCCTGTTCCCCTGCTCCCTCTTCTGTTTGCAGCAGGATGTGACAGGTTGTGAATTTGTAGCCTATCAGAGAGAATCTAATGAGAACTCAGTAGATTAACAGATCAGATGTCTGAGAGGATAAATGTTGGATTCTGTGTTTCTTGGAGACAGATATTAGCCAGGAGAGGTATGTCAAAACCATAGTATTTAGTCTTGTGTACCAGAATCCTCCTGTCTTTGTGGTGAGAAACAGAGATGCTATCCTGGTGACATGGATTGGATAGGATACATCTGGGCTTTTAATCCAGAGAAAGAAACATTTTTAATAAATAGACTGAGTATATAAAATATGCCAAACTTTTACCATAAGGGTGTAAATTCTTTAAGGAGCCAGGTTGGGCTCCTGGTGGTTGCCAGACTGATAAGAAACTTTGGGTACCCAAATATATTGTTGAAGAAATATTTACCCTTTCATGCTGTCCAATACACAAACTTGCCATGCTTTTCCTGTCTGTATCTTTGGTGGTTTACAAGAATTGAAGAGTTTTTTGCTGTGCAAGATAGCTGTGCTGCTTACACATTTCATTATACACTTGTCTTTTATTGGTGTTAACCTATGGGACATGAGCAGTCCTGGTTTCATGAAGTACCTGTCAAGGGATCTGTGTTACGTTATATGAAGGATTAAACAAAAGAAGCATTTTCCCTTTCTCAGTTTGAAAAATCTCATGTTTCCAATTAAATCCACTTTATTAGTGAAGAGAAATATATCTTAGAATGCTGCTTCCTAAAAGCTTTGTACTTACTGCTTTCATGAGCTACAGAATGTTTTCCTATTAAGCAGACTCAACTGTAGTACTTGATGATTTTAATTTCCCTCTTCATACACTAAACCTTTAGTGCCATTGGCCCTACTTCACCAGCTTTTTTCTCAGTTCACCCGTCATGTTGGGCAAGATTTCTCAGCTTGTTTGGTTTGTGTTCTGGATTAGCACTCCCCTCCTGGTACAGTTTTGTTCATTTGACAGTCTGAGAGTTTACTGTGAAAATATGAGCCAAATACAGGTAATTCACTTTAGAAATCTTCTGCACAGAGCACTTGGGACTACCTTGGAATATAAAAGTTGTTTCTGCAAAGGTTTTTTCTTTTTCTTTGAGGTGGAATTTCAGTGTTGGTCACTTTGAGCTGCGCTATGTCCCAGATATTGAAACTAGAGCCGGATACATTGAGAGCAATTTTAAATCAACTGTGAACAAAGAAGAAACAAAAATTATTTCAGATGTGGAGGAGCAGGAAGCTATGATGAAAGACACAGTGATAAAGGTCTCGGTGGCTGATTGGAAGGTGATGGCTTTTAACAGACGAGGAGGACATCTGGAATGGGAATACCAGGTAAGGAAAAAGACAGAATATTAAATACCACAAAAGCAGAAGTTTTGAAGATGTCTTTCATCTTTGGTTTCAGGCACTGTCTTTGTAAAGGAGCACACATCTGCTTGTAATTTTTAAACTAAAGTTCTGACTTTGAGCTGCTGCATCTGTTACAAAAATTTAAACAAGGAATTTAAGCACATTGTTTTCCATTTTTCTTATTTAATAGCTCGTTAATAAAACATTAATTTTCCAATTGTCTCTCTCCCCTTCAGTTTTGCACTCCAATTGCTTCTGCATGGCTACTTAAGGATGGCAAAGTAATTCCAATCAGTCTGTTTGATGACACGAGTTACACAGCAAATAATGAGGTGCTGGAAGATGAAGAAGATCTTGTGGAAGCTGCCAGAGGGGCCACAGAATCCAGTGTCTATTTGGGTGAGACACCAACTGCAGCATTTTCTGCAGTACACATTATTAATTCCTCTGTTGAGGTTGTACTAAAGCAGATCGTTTTGTACTGGTAGATTTCAAACCCATAAATCTTTTCCATTTTGGTTCTGAAATGTCCACTGCTTTATAGTTTCAGTACAGTGGGGATGACTGAAAGTCTTGAAACTGGAAAGGACAGGTTTACAGCTAACAAGGCAGTTTAATTGCCCATTAATTTGTACACTGATTGCAGTAACTTACTGTGAAGAAAATTCAGATAAGATTTTTCATGGCTTAGTTTTCATCCAGCTGTCAGAATTCATTGGATATGGTTTGTGACAATTTGAAATAGAGTGGCTCAAGGTCCTTCTCCTCAGCTGTCTGTCTCTGGGAGGCAAATGTGCTTTGGTTTTCTAAGACTAGGTTTGCCTTAGCCTTCTTCTCTAAGTCCTTACATCTTGTAACTTTCCAGTTAGTGGTTAGAGTAACAGATAGAGAATAACATCAGGAAGAAGCCAGGTTGTTCCAGCCTTCCTGGTAATGGCTGTTTTGTGCAGCATTAACCAGAGTAGGAAGCTTGGAAGAGGTCTTACCTATGCAAATCCCAAACTGCTTTGTAGCTCTTAAAAATTTCTGGCATTTTCCTGTAGCACCAGCACTCCAGCAGTAAAAATGAGATGTCCTGAACACTTGCTTTCCTAGAACAGAGGGAAGATATTACTTGAATTCATCCAGCTTAGCAATCAGAGTCAGTATCTCAAGTTCTCAGAATATGAAGGAATATTTTCAGAAATGCTTTTAACCATGTATTTTGACTAAGCAGTTTTTTTCCAGGGGTGAAGAGAACCAAATCTAAAGACTAATATGCTTCCTTGTTTATTACTTAGGTATGTTCAGGGGCCAGCTGTATCTTCAATCATCAGTCAGAATTTCTGAGAAATTCCCAACCAACCCAAAGGCTCTGGAATCCAGGAACGATAATGCAATTATTCCTCTTCCCAAAATCAAATGGAAACCTTTAATCCGTAAGTAACAATTCAGAGTTTCATTGATTATCTTAGCTCAGAAAAGACAGGACATCTTTCTGATTTCCAGTATGTTTCAAACTAGTCTAATGCCTCCAGCTGTAAACTACTTCAGGAGCTCTCTCTGTGCTTTATTAAGTGTTTATTTTTTTCTAATTAAATGCTTAATGTCTGTTTTCTTTTCTGATGGATTTGACAGGGTCTTTTTTCATAATGAAATGTTGGATCTTCTCAATCAAATTTTTCAACAAAAGGAGGAAGTTTTTTGCAGTGATGTGAATATTAGTGAATTGACTTGTCAAGGGGGGGAATTGTTAAGTAACTGTTACCTTAAAGTACCTTTCTTAATGTTTCCTTCTATGAAGTTTGCTTCTCATGGTCTGATCCAAGATGCATTTTGTAAGATGATGCAATTGGAGTTCTCTTTAAATTAATATGAGAACAGAATTTTACAGACAATTGAGCTTGGAAAATTGTGTCTTTTCTATGCTTAGATTCCCCTTCCAGGACTCCAGTGTTGGTGGGCTCTGATGAGTTTGACAAGTGTCTCAGCAATGACAAGTATTCTCATGAGGAATACAGCAATGGAGCACTGTCAGTGCTGCAGTACCCATATGGTAGGTGAAGTTCCAAACTTTGAAGTGTTTCAAATAGCCAGGTTTACCCATTTATTACCTGTGAAATTCAGTAAATGACCATTTGTTTGACCTTAAATATGTGGAGTTTTCTAACATTTAATGAAATAGGAAATTATTGCCCAAACTAGAATTTCCAGATTGCAATGTAGGTACAATTATTGCCACATAATGCACAACAAAGTGCCAGGAACTGCTACTGCAGAGCTGTTGTGTGTGCTGCCATTGCCACTGAGAGTTGTTTGGAGTGGAATTGGGAATTACTTTTTTCAGAATTTACTAACAGTGCTGGAGACTCAGGATGGTTATCAAAAGTTTTCCATATGGAATCTATTCTCGTTTAAAGCTAGGGAGACCTAGTTGCTGTTTTCAGCCTTGATTAACTGAATTTGCTTGTGTGCCATTTAAAGTCATGGGGTGTGGAAATAAAAACAGCCCATGTCTGTTGAGGAGACCTATTAATGAGAAGCCAGAATTGTTTTGTAGATACCTACAAACAAATCTGTGTTCTCTTTGTGTGTTTTATACACAGATAATGGTTATTACTTACCCTACTACAAGAGGGAGAGAAATAAACGTAGCAACCAGATCACGGTTCGATTTTTTGATGACACAAATTACAAGAACATTCGCAAAAAGGATCCTGTTCTTCTGCTTCACTGGTGGAAAGAAATTGTTGGCACCATTGTATTTTGTATCGTGGCCACAACTTTTATCGTACGCAAGCTCTTCCATCCCCACCCTTACAGCAGAGTAAGTATTTTTTTCTGAATACCAAATACAGAATATATTATTTTAGCTGTTTCTTTCAGTCTGGAGTCTGCAATGAGTAATATTAATAAGTTAATAACTAATGAGATCACAAAATCAAAAGCCTAAATTTATTGTTTAATCTGTGTGTGAAGGCTGCCAGCTGCCGCATACAATTTGCTTAACTGCTTCAGCAAGCAGATTAGACTGCTTCTGACGTGTCTGGAGATATTTATTTAATGCCAGATCTAGGGTACAAACCAGTCTCAGACACTCAAGGAGCTGATTTTGTTTATTTGTTTGTTTTGTTCTTGTTTTGGAAACCCTTGTTAGCTGCGGAAGGAGTCTGAAACACAGTGTCAGACTGATTGTAAGTATGAGCCCACTGGTGGAGACATTAAAGACAACAGCTGGAGTGATGCCAAGAACTCTGGATATGTGTCAAGGTGAGGTCTGTTCAACACAACATAAACAGGGTGTTTAATCAGTGTGGCTACTAATAGTATCTGGAGATAGAAGGAGTAGGTGTTCACCTGTTCTTACCTAGGAACTCCCAGTCCTCTGACTTTGCAGGATAATCAGTAACTGGCACAAAGGACTCTGTGACCCCATTACTCACGGGTTATTGCAGTTATGATTAGTCTCAGAAATTCCAGAGAGTCAACAGACTATATGTGTTCAAAAATATTGTTCTCATACTTCTTGCTGATATGCAAAATGGGAGATTGATCCTTGTAGGTCTTAATCAGTGTTTACTCCATCTGTTCCTGTGTTTATGGTGTAAGGCAGAAAAAGGCGGTTGCAGATGGAAACAGATGACATTTTATATACTCTGCAGAATAAGCAATCTATACTTGAAATAAAACCTTTATTAGTTTTACAGAGGAGTTGGTTAAGACAGAAGGCTTAATAGGGGTGTGTCATTATGCTCCAGAGTAAATGTGACCATTTCCTGTACATTTGTAACTCAATGAAAGTAAAAACTGGAGTGTTTAAAATGAGGAGGAGTAAGAAAAGCAATGATATTTAGGAACAGTGATGTTTTGGATGGGATGTTTAGAAGGACTGGTTGCAGAAACAGTTACTTGGGGTAGGGTTAAAGGCAAATCATGATTTCAAAAGTACTCAGCTATAGAAATGTGGGCTATATCCTCCTGATCCAGTAGGCAAGCAACCTGGTATTCTGAAAAACCTCTTCAGTTGTTCAGTGCATGCAGAATGAATCCTGCTGGCCTGTGATAGACTCTGCATAAATACGTAATCAGCAACTGGCCATTTCATAGATAGGGAACCATCTGACTGCCGCAGTGGGTGAGAGGGAAAAATAAGAAAATCTTCAAGTCCTTCAACATGTTTTGCCTGCACAGAACTACTTCAGTCATGGTCATAAATGGCTTTATTTTTCTATCTATACTAATTCATTTTCCCCCTCCATCCTCCGTCCCTTCTTCTATCCCTCCCTTACATCCCTCTGTTCCCAGATATCTGACAGATTTTGAACCAATTCAGTGTCTGGGTCGAGGAGGTTTTGGAGTGGTTTTTGAAGCCAGAAATAAAGTAGATGACTGCAACTATGCCATCAAAAGGATCCGACTGCCCAACAGGTGATGAATGGGTTTGCTGGGACACAGAAGTAATGAATGAATGATGGGATCCCATCCTACACGGAACCATCTGCTCCTGAACTGATTTCCCAGATATTTCATTAGGATGAATGACATACTTTTTAATTGGGGGGCTGTCTGAGTTTTGGCACAGAGAATTTGGCATATGCAATTCCAGCAGAGGTGACCTGCTTGGCTAAAACACTTGCATAGCAGATCTTGTGAGGATGCTGCTCCGTGGGGATTCCCTTGATTTCCTTGATGAATAGAGCCTTTGCTAGCAGGACCAGTTATTGTAGTGCTGTTAATGTGCTTCTCTCCTTCCTTTCCTTGCCTTTCCTACTCCACCTCCTCTTTCTTTTCTCTCTGCTTCACCTACTTTCTTGACTCCATTTGCCCCTTTGTTTAATTTTCTGGTCCCACAACCCCTACCTTTTCTCTCAGTCATAGGTGGTCAAGCCATGCTGCTGAATTGCCCTACCCAGAGCTTGCAGCACTTCCTTTTAGTGGGAGATGGGAGACACTGCTTCTGGAAATCTCAAGTTAGAACAGCAAGAGGGAGGGGGTAAAGCTATGAAATCTAGAATTACTGTTTTTTTGAATGTGTTAAATAAGCATGACTATTTAAGATTAAAGGTTTTGTTCAGAAATTTAAGGTAGCCTAAATTCTATTTCCAAGCATATTCAAAGCCATAAATAAAACCTTCAGACTTTATTTGATCCAGTTACAGTCTTATAAAGAGAGATAAATTCCTTCAGTAAGACAGGAGGCTGCCTGCTTTCCTGTCCACAGAACAGAACTAGTCCTTATGCAATCTCCTTACCTATTGGCAATTAAAAAACAAGTACTCTGGTGTTGCTGTCTTTTGTGTCAGTGTCTTCTACATCCCTGTAGAATACTGCTGTTTAGTAATCTTTTTTTCTATCCTTGAGAACAGTTGAGAGGAAGATGAACTTTTTCTTCTTGTTTTTGCTGCCTATAATTATGTGAAAAAGGGAAGACTAAATATTGACCCATTATGAGCACATACTGCTCCTCCACACTTCTGAGATAAAGGAGTTACTCTGGGGAATTTAAGACATATTTTTGGTTTTACGTGAAAAGCAATGCTGCTGGCCTGGTGTATACTGGGCCAGCTTTGATTAAATTCCTTTGCAGAAATTTTTGTGTTGTGCTGTTGCTTTTTGTGACTGTGTTTCTTGTTCTCCTCACCCCAAACCATAGAGAGCTGGCTCGTGAAAAGGTGATGAGGGAAGTCAAGGCTTTGGCTAAGCTTGAGCATCCAGGAATTGTTCGGTATTTCAACGCATGGCTGGAAGCTCCCCCTGAGAGATGGCAGGAGAAGATGGATGAGCAGTGGTTAAAAGATGAAAGGTAACTCGTGGGGGTCTTTTTAACAATTGAATTTGAGATTGTGTGTCAAGAGAGCTGGAACACTGGTAGAGGATCCAGGAAGATGGAGAGACTATGTAGGAAAGAGACGGTTGTTAACTTGGCCTGTCAAATTTTCAATTGAACAAAGTACAAATAAATCACCCTTCTGCACAGTGTCTCTCAGTTTATGTGGGCTCTCTTGTTTTAAGGTCCTTCTTTCAGCTTAGGAGACATCACGTGGTTCTTAGTTGAACTTGTGTAACTGAATCTTTCGGTGGTTAGAAAGTTGGAGCATTGCTGCTGTGATTCAGTTTCAAACTTCGGCATCTCTGCCTTCTTTGTTCCTTTCTACTGCTTTCTTCCTCTTCATTGTCTTGTGTTAGATGGACCTGATACAGTACTCCAAGGCTTCAATGAATTTATTTCAGCAGAAATGCATGAGGGATAGTCAGTGATGATTTGTGAAGCTTGGTAGAAGTAGGTTAAAAATGGAAAATTAGATGAAGTAGTTAGAGAATGTGAAGAGAGAGGAAAAAGTGGGTGTATGTTGGCATTTATAGAATAAGGCCTAATACAAGGCTGTTGGGTGGTTTCATAATAACCTCTTAACATGCCTCGCAGTTTTTAGAATACAGCAACCTTTATATTTCAGGCATCAAATTAACATTTCACAGCTGTAATTCTTCCAAGGCACTTTAAATAGTCCTTGCAATGCGTGTTCCAAAGGGCTGGATTTTTTCAAACTGAAGATGAGCCTGATTGCACATTGGGAATCCAGGCAGTAGAGCTTGTTAAATATTCCTTTATCAACGCTTTTGTCTCAATGAGAAAACATCCTTGCTAAGACACAGATGCTAAATGCTGGTTATTAGTGATTCCCACACTTGGGCAGTCATTCCCTGTTGTGGTATGACACAGGTCTCAGGGGTAGCAGTTATTAAAATCTGGGTGCATTTCTAGTGAAATGATTGGAATTTACTACAATTTCTCTAGTTCTGATCTCTCAACTTTGTCTTCCAGCACTGATTGGCCACTCAGTTCTCCCAGCCCGATGGATGTCCCATCATTTAAGATCAGAACAGAGCCATTTTCAACAGAGGAACACATTGAAGTTACTGCAGCTTCATCAGAGAGGGTGAGGTCTGTGGGGATACCCTGTGGTCAATCAGATTCATCTGGAAGTCAGTTTTCTCCTCTGGAATTTTCTGACACAGACAACAGGGATTTGCAGCATTCAGAAGATCCACTGTTAAACCTTCAGGACAGTGTCCTTACAAGCTGTGATGTAGAAGACAGTACTATCAACAGTAATGAGCTGGGACACTCCTTGGAAATTTGTTCTTCAGCTGTTCCTGTTGTACATCTGAAGGAAGGGACCTCCTCCTCTATTGTGTTTGAGGATTCTGGCTGTGGAAATGCTTCTAGTAAGGAAGATAAAGTTGATGCTTCACATAATGAGAGTCCTTCTGAGGATAAAGGGAAGAGTACAAAGGAATCTGATAACAAGAAATCTGCTTCAGGAAGTCCCCTCTCGGTTTCTCCTCCAAGGCCAACAAGTTTAAGCCTGGACCTTTCTAAAAACACTGCAGAAAAAGTCAAACCCACCTCTCCAAAGGTGTATCTGTACATCCAGATGCAGCTCTGCCGGAAAGAGAACCTGAAAGACTGGATGAGCAGAAGATGTGCCATAGAGGAGAGGGAAAGGACAGAGTGCCTGCAGATCTTTCTGCAGATTGCTGAAGCTGTTGAGTTTCTGCATAGCAAAGGATTAATGCACAGGGATCTCAAGGTTTGTATCCATAGGTTGCTGTGTGTGGGAGGAATGTGGCACTGGAGACAAAGCCTGCTAAAATAGCTGACTCCTCTCAGTAACCTAAGCACGAGTGTTAGAAAAGCTGAATTAATGTCTGTACAATAATCTGGAGGTGCAGTGCTCCAGGAAATAAACATTCATCACTTGTTATTGCAATTAAAGTCTTTCTTACAGCCAGACTTCTTGTACCTGGCACAGATCAGTGGCATTTGTTCTATGGTATTTTTAATTCATGTTCTTTGTACAGGGTTATTCAGTGCTGAGCTGTGTGACAAAGCTATTTTGGATCCTGTTCTACTATTTCAAGTGAAGCAGATAATTGGCAGTGTGGAGCTTGCACTTGGACTTGATCTTAAAAGTCTTTTCCAACCTAAATAATTCTGTGATTCTAATTCTGGTATTTTCATTCTTTCTAAAGCAATACAGCCTAAAAGGAGCAGTGTTACTCTTGGTCAGAGAAAGTAAAAATTAAGTGTTACTGCTCTGGGATTGAAATGTAAAGTGTCCTGCAGCTGAATTCTGAGTCAGTGCCAGCTATCACAGTGCAGCTTTCTGAAGGATTCACAGTACTTTTAATGTCTGATAGCATCCACACGGTGAGGACTGGGAAAGGTGGTTTGAACCTCTGGTATTTAGTGTAACTGAAGTCAGGAGTAACTTGCACCTTTTCTTTCATTCTGTTCGTGATCCTCCTATGATAGTGCCTAATTTTGCTGTGATTCAAAGCACTGGCTGGAAGTGTCAGTATGTGTTACCAAATACACAAATTTAATTGAAGAGCCCAACTGAAGTTAGTTTTATTAGGCCAAGCTCTGAGAAATGGATCCCTTTTGCCAAATGTGGAGAGGCAGTTCTGTTTCTGTTTGCTGACTTGAGGAGGCATTAATACCTACCTTCAGTGGTGTAATTACTGAAATGACTGTAATGGTAATTTGGTATACGCAGAAGGAAAAGCTAAAAAATGTCATCTCAGATGTGGCAGTAAAAGGTTCAAATTCAATAATCCTGAAAGGATATGTCAGAGTTAGAAAAACTCATGAACTCTTCCAAGTATTTTCTTTTCCCATCAGCCCTCGCAATTACCTTGAACCAGTTATCTGACAAATCTTTAGTGCTTGAGAAACTGACCATAAAAGTAATTAAATCCCTGTACTAATATGTTTCTAGGCATGTTAATTAATAACCTTTCTTAAGAATACTGTCAGCTGTAGCCCTCTGCAGTCTTCACTGAGCTTGCTGTTCAGTAAACCTTATGTAGATCTTCACTTAAAACTGTATTAGTCTTAATCAGCAGGTGTGGAGTGTTTTGTTGGAACATCTTAAAAGTTCAGTGCTGGCAGCAGTTTGAACAAGAGATTTAATTTTGTTTACTTGGTATAACCAGCTTGGAAACATTCTCCTTGGATGAACAACTTCTTCCTTCAGGAAACTTTCTATGCTTGTATAGATGTTATTCTTGGATCCCAAAGTTTATTTATTTGTCTGTTATGTGTTAATTTGGTCAAAACAACAGCCAGTGTATTTAATTATTTTCTATACTTTTCAGAAGCTCCTAGGAAGAGATCTCATCTATTGTTCTAATTTGTCCAAGAGATTGGTCATGCAGCCCTGAGCTGGTGCCAGCACTAACAAGTGAAAAACCTGCAAAGCTGCTTTGGCTTAGCTACAGGCAGAGCTCAGTGACAGCAGAGGCCAGTTCTTGCTCCCATTGGCACCAACAAAAGCTGGTAGATCTGTGTGAAAATAAATTTCTATGTGGGCATATTAAAAGATCCAAGAAGTAATCTGAATATTTAAATTAACAGTGCACATTAAAATGCATTAATTGGGCTCCTGCTAATCAGAGATACTGTAGTGACAAGATGGCAGGAATTTATGTGGGCAAGTGAAGAGGTCAGAGTTCAAATTCTTTTGAAGAAAATGAAGTGCAGAAACAAAAGTCTGTCTGTCAAGTGAATTTACTGTTATTCCCAGGATAAGCTGTCGGTCATGCTTGGCAGCTCAAGAGAAATTATCAGTTTCACAGAACTGCAAGAACAGTCTTGGATACATTTTACAGCATTAATTGAATTAAACAGAGCCTTTCATATGTGTGAGAAGCTTATTCATGTCTGTGCAAAAATGAGAATTCTTACTGTGACTGAAGAATATGGAGAGAAATCTCTTTGTGCAGGTGGCAAGATAACTAAACTAGAGGGTGGTTATATTTGATTGTACTCTTCTGATGATTTAAATCAAAACTGTGTGCATCTGCCTTAGGCTTCTTCCCTAATGTGATCTTGATGGTTTATTTTTGCTGGTATTTTGCAATAACAGAAAGTCCATTCCTCTTACTTGTAGAAACTATGTGCCAGCCTGTTCAGAGACAGTCTGTGTCTGGCCAGAGAAGAATTGAAATAAACTTTCTGTTACGAAGAGTTTTTCCCCAGGAAGCAAGACAAATCTTGACTTGTATGTTTGGTGGAGCAGGAGAATGGAGATCAAGGCAATGGGATACAAACTCCTAGTGGAGATGTTTGTTCCCTGAACATTAAAATTCTGACATCAAGTCTTTTGAACATGTGGGTGTGCACTGAGGGGGTGGGTACTCTGTAAATGCTTCAGCAAGAGCCTGGAGATGCTGTGGGTTTACAGGGCAGTGGCTTTTGTGCCCTGAATGCACTGTGACTCCAAAGGTTTGGACGTTCATTACAGGGAAATACAGTGGGAGCTAAGACCTGGCTCAGGAAGCAGTTTCAGAGGCAGGATGTGGGCACTGTGGAACTGTTTCTGTAGTGCTTATCTCAGAGCTGGACATTGCCTAAAAAAAAAAAAAAACAAGAAGCCTTTTCTCTGTCTGGTTTCTTGTGGGTGCAGTGGGTTTGTCTTTAACTGAGGAAGTCAGATGGACTTTGAAATAGGTCAGCTTTGTAGTCCTTTATCTTGTGGGAAAATATTGCCTTCTATCTGCCTGCCTACTCGTTGCAGGGTTTATGTCAGCAAAGCATAGACTATGTTCTCCCAGCCTCAAAGGTCCAGGAGCTCTGAGAGGAGCTTACCCAGCACCACCTTCCCCTTCACCACAGCTTGGCCCTGTACAGCATCCTGCTGCTTCCTTCCCCTTGCAGGATCAGGCTGTTCTTCCCCCAAAACTCTGTGTCTGTATTTGTAACCCAGCTGGAGTGGTTATATTTCAAATAAATAATCATCCTTTTGGTGGGTGCTCTTCTGTCAGCCAGGAAGCAAATTTCTTGAAGAACTAACTGGGATGTGCACCATGAGCAAAGGCACATCTCTGTTCCATCTCTTTTATCAATAGGCTAAGCAAGGATGGTGGTGTGTGACAAACAGGCTAAAGGAGAGTTATGCCACATCATCACTGTTGCTGCCTTTATGAATTGCAAAGTTCTTAAGCTTCTATCAAAAATAAACTTTTAATTCTGTTGTGCAAACAGCTGTTCCCACGTTAAACTGCGCAGTTACACCGAAAAGCAGACCTTGTTCCCATCGTATCTATAATTTAACACTAAGATGATGCCCTATGTGCTGGTTAATAATACAGCAAACTACTTTAGCACTTAGAGATTAAAATAAAAAAAGCCCAGGAGTTGGAACTGCAGCATGTGGTGTGAAAATGCCATGTGATGGGGAGCTGGATAACTTATCTGTGCTGTTCCCAGCAGTGTCAACTCTGTGTATGTTCCTCAGCAAACCTGTGTGCTGCTGGTAAACCTCTTCTGAATGACGAGAAATGAGCAGTCTGAGTTTCAGGAAGAGGCAGTGGTTAATGTAGAAGTAATTCCTTTTTTCTGAGTAGTTACAATTTCTAACTGTTATCCTTCAGCAGTGCAGTGAGTGTTTTTAACCCTGACAGCTTCTGAGTGTTGTAATGACTGAAACACAGACAACTTGTTTGTTACTTACTTTTTCTTTCTTTTCACCTCTTTGTTTTCTCAGCCTTCCAATATATTTTTCACAATGGATGACATAGTAAAGGTTGGGGATTTTGGACTGGTGACTGCTATGGACCAAGATGAGGAGGAGGAATCAGTACTGACCCCAATGCCGGCTTATGCCAGGCACACAGGACAAGTAGGGACCAAACTCTACATGAGCCCGGAACAGGTTTGTGCTGTCTTCTCCAAAGCTGTGTTTGGCAGTGCCTGGAAGAGCCCTGAATTCTTGGGAACTCTAAGATCAGGCACTCCTAGTAAACTGTTGCAATCAAGTTACTTAAATTCTTTCTCATCAAAATAGAGTTTTGAGCTAAATTGAATTCTAAAATGAGTATTTAAATATATATATTTGTTATAGCAAAAAAAAAGTGGCTGATTATTCAGACTGGATGCATTAATTTTTCTTGCTTTTAATGCAGTATAGGAGGGTAAAAGATTCCACTTAACTGAGGAAGGACACACTGTTGTGCATGAGATTTAAGTAAGGTGAAACATTCTGCTTTGCAGCGCAGAGGCGCTGAGGATCAGGACCTCGCTCCCTGGTGCTCACTGGAATTTGCCAAGGTGCCTGTGCTGTAGCTTTCAGCTCTGCACAGGGCTGGTCACTTCCACAGGTGGATTTGCAAGGGTTGTTTACTTTGTACGTCGTTGCATCCAGTGAGTAGCTTGATTGCCCTGACCCTGATTTTGCCTTCTCAGATCTGTGGCAACACCTATTCGCACAAGGTGGATATCTTTTCTTTGGGACTGATTCTCTTTGAGCTGCTGTACCCTTTCAGCACACAGATGGAGAGGGTCAAGGTATGTATGGTGTTGGGTTATCCTCAGTTTGAGTATTTGTTTAAAATAGCTATTTGCTTGGTGAACACTGGCAAGAGGTTCCTGTCCTGTTTCCTTTGGAGAAAAGCTTTGCAGCTTGGAGCACAACTTCTTTATCAGCCTTGTACAGACCCCCTGAATCACTGAAAATAAACTGCCGTCTTCCTAATGTGTGCAGTTGAATTGAGGCTTTAATTTCTTTACAAAGCTTCTCTGTTGCCAAGCCAAGTAAGAGAAACTATTGAACTCCGATATCCAAGAACTCAAGCAACAAATGCAGCTTGTGACTTTAAGCCTACCAGCTTGGTTTTCCTTCAAGAATTAGAACCATGCTGTGCATTTTTATTATTTCTTCCTTTGTTTGCATCTGCAGTACTTTTTCACCCAGAGCACTTGGTGAAAAATAGCCATTCCTTTTCCTATAGTGAGTCTTAGCTGGGAGTCTTGCTCGGCTTCAAGCACCATCTTCCTATAAACTGATGACCTTCATTGCACCAGATGTGAATTTGGGATGTTTGATGGTGCATTACAGCTCTTGCTGTTAAAATGTGTGAGATCCATCTTGCTCAGGAACAAGTTCGTGGAGAACAGGGGCTGTAGCCAGAAAGGTCTGTCCTCTGTGGCAAGCTGTGCAGGAAAGAGAGAGTCGTTAAAGCTTGTATTTATCATTTAAATGTGCTTGTGGTGGTTATATTCTCAGGTGAAGATGGAGTGGGTTTAGCAGAGACAAAGAAACAGCTTGAACAGGAGCCTGACCAAGTGCTTCACCTGCTGCATTCTGTTGATTAAAATACTGTAGCTTTTCATGGCACAAAATGGCAGTCAAGAGGAGGAACTAGTGTTTAATTTGAACCCCTTGCACTGAAACCAATTTCAGTTTTCCTGAATGAGATTTACGGAAACAAAATACCCAGGAAAGAGCCATCCTGGTTAATTTGAACCCCTTGCACTGAAACCAATTTCAATTTCCCTGAATGAGATTTACTGAAACAAAATACCCAGGAAAGAGCCATCCTGCATTCTCAGATCTCTCACAGCAGTGACTACAGGCTTTGCCCTTCCAGTTTCTCTCCTAAGAATAGAAGCAAAGCAAGTAATCAGAATGAAACCTAAATTCCATCTGATTTTAGTGTTGTACTTCAAAAGAGTGTTAAAAGAGTGCCCTGACTTTCCAGGATTTTCACTGGCATTTCACTCTTTTTTTCCTAAAAAGAAACCCCTGCCCTTTCATTGCCAAGTTCTGGAGTTTGGCTACTTCAGTAGTTATTTCTGAGTTGTTGCACTGAGGTTTTCATTGGCATTAGCCAAGCATTAGCACTGCTTGCTGAAGCAAAACATGCTCTGCCTGACCAAGTAACCCAGCAAATTCTAGGAATTTGTGACAACTGGCTGGAAAAATCCCCAGAGGTGGAGCATGAGAGCTGCTCCTGTCTCAAGCTGTGAGCAGTTAGTCAGTAGCAGTGCAATTTATTTCCAAATCAGATGCTGGAAAACAGATCACTAAATGCAGACTGAACTGGCAGAAAAGGAGGAAAGTTTTCTGAAGCATTTTAATGTCATCAAACTCAGTTCTCTTGAAGAGGAGTTGGACTGTTGTCCATCATTATTAACTGGTCACTTTATACTTTCAGGGGAATAGTAGTGAAATGAATTTTGATTTAACTTTAGAACTCTTGTATTTTGTGCTCAAACTTTTGTAAAAGAGGAGATCCTTCCAAAAAAAAGGAAGTGCTAAATACTGTGCTTCTGGCTGAACATGGGAAAAATACTGTCACTAGATGGAGCCAGTGGCCTTTGTATGGAAGAAACACAGAAATACCCAACACAACTGTTTTCCAAACTGCTGATAAATCTGCTCGTTCCTCCTTAAATGTTAAACAAAGACTGGTGCTTACGTTGTTAAGGCAGAGACAGTCATTTCATGGGTCTTAATACTGGTGTAGGCCATCGTGGGGGTTTATGGGTGGTGCACAGATTTGTTGGTTTTGTTGAGCTAAAGTGAGGAAGTACAAGTTTATCTATCTGGCTGATACAAAACTGCAGAGATCACAGTTCTTGTAGCACAATTCCTGTTGCAGGCTCTATTCCTAGGGAAGCAGCAACTTACCTGTTCAGCTGTTGTGATTTTTAACCACTAAAGCAACACTTTAAAACAAAGGGGGTTATTCCAGCAGGCTGATTTGTTTGCATAATTTGCATATTTTTGAAGGATAGGGTAATATTACTGAAGAATTGGAAAAGTTACATGTTGTTCTTCATATTTTTGCAGACCTTAAGTGATGTTAGAAATTTGAACTTTCCACCATTGTTCACTCAGAAGTATGCCCAAGAGGTGGGTACATCTGATGCTATTACTTGTAGCCTTTTCATTAATAATTGTAGCTTTTTTCTTTGTTTTTCAGTTGCTTTGCAGGTAAAAATGGAGAAACCAGGTTGCTTTCATGTTATTAAGATGCATTTCTCTATCCCTGTACTTCTCTACGTTTGAAAGCTATAACATTGCAGTAATGGGCACCATGACACTTTTGTCAGTTTTCCTCCAGGAATACATTTCTGCCTGGCTTCCCTTTATCACTTGCAGTCATCCATTTCACATACATCCTGTCACGATTTCCTGCAACAAACCCATATCCCCAAAGAGAAAGTGCAGATTTCCTGACAGGTAAAGGGGAGGCTCTAAGTAGCACCATGACTGTATGGGATCCCCTCCAGAACTGGACCTCCCAAGAGGGAAATCACATGAGCAAATTGTGCTGTGTTCTCATTAGTCAGGTGTGTAAAGTGATGTGGCTGCAGGTAAAGAGGAGGTGATGTACAAAACCTCCCCAGCAGAAAGCTGAGGTGCTCTCAGGTGTTCAAGGTAGCTTCAGACCAGTGGCCAAATGAGACCAGCCTTTCCTGCTCTATAGCTCAAGGTTGCCTGGGAGAAGGGGCTGTGCTGTGCTCAGCTGGAGCAGGACACTAATTCTGATCAAATTTGAACCAGATATTCAAACTACCTGTATATTTAAAGAAAAATTCTAATTTGCCACAAGGAAAATTCAGTGTGGCTTAATATGTGATGGCTTAAGCATGAAGCCAAAAATTACTTATAAATTATGTATCATATATTTAATTTTGATTGCAAATAATGTGAAGTTTTATAGCTATTAAACCTTGAGTCAGAGTTGGTTTGCCAAATTGTTTTTTAGTTCTTGACAGTAAAGACACTTTAACAGATGCACAGTGATACATTTTAAAATATTTAATGCACTTCTAACTACTGAGCCAAAGCACTAGTACCCAAATAACTCAGAAAGCAGCTGGGAGTATTTTCCACTTATTCACACAGCCACAGTTGAAGCCAGGACATTAAATAAGGAAGAATTTATGGCTTGGTTCATGTGATACACGTTGTGTTTTCTTCCAGTACACCATGGTGAAGGACATGCTCTCTCCAAGTCCCACTGAACGACCAGAGGCTGCAGCAATCATAGAAAATCCTGTCTTTGAAGACTTGGAGCTCCCACCCAAACCCGTGCTCAGGCAGAGGTCACGGACAATGAGTCTATCAGGAAATAAACATTCCAGACAACCAAGCAAATAACTATCCTCAGGATCACTTCTTCTACTCGGCAGGTTTCACAGGGATTGTTCAGCAGAAGGATCCTATGATGCAGAATGTTTATCTTGGGAATAGTTTACTTCAGCTTTTTTTGCCATGTTTAATGTATAAGACGTGTTGGACAGATTTTCGTTTACTTTGAAGCCCAGTAACCAAACCTTTCACATTCCATTTTCCTTACCTTTGCTCTCCTAGATGGACGGGTCCAGCTGCTGTGCTTGCCAATGTTGTGCTCCATTATCCTTTTTGGGGGGGTTTATTGGGTTTTTTGAAGCTTGTAAATGTCAGCTTGCTGGGTGAGTGAGAGATCTGTAACATGTAAATAGAATTAAAATACTGTATTTTTATAGAGCAAATTACAGTCTCTAAGCCTAGTGAGTGTCTATCTGGATCACTTGCTCTTTGGTGAAATGAAGATGATTTTGAAATGAACTTTGACTCCATTTTTGTCCCTGGTGGGTAAACTGGGAATCTGCACTATTTTTAAAGCAAAAAAGTACCACAGTTGTACATATTGTCACTGTCCATAGCCTGTCATTAGAGAAAATCATTTCATACTTCTGCACTACTGTAGATCTTAGGGAATGCATCTTATACAGATGAAGCTGTAGAGAAGGAAAAGGAGCTTTTTGCCATTAAATGGGGGGGTTTATAGGCAGTGGTTGGAAGAGCCATAGTCAAAATTATGTACAAAAATGTTGTGATTCTGAAAATTTAAACCTAATGAAGTCATACGTGTCGTATGTAATCTTGTAGATTTGTACTTTTTAAAAAAAATCAACTGGTAGGCATTTGTGTAATCTGCTACTTTAACTGCCTAATGCCATGCTTTTATTTCTCACTGTAAATATGTTAATTTTTATTTATAAAATACGGAATCAATCCATTTGGGTTGGTGGTGTACAGGATGCACTTGCTGTAATTGTTGAGTGCATTGATTATTGTGACTTCTTTCAAGTCTGAATGATTTAATAAACTTTTTTTATTTATAAGACAAAATAGTAGTTGCTTCTGTTGGAAGCCTGCATCCGTGTGTGCTGCAGATGGCAGCCCTGTGCAGTGGGAACAGGATGGGCTCTGCATTCCTGAAACTTCCTTAGCTTCCCTGTCTCACACTGGCCACCACGTGTGTGATGACGCAAAACTGGACGTGCTGCTTGGAAGTGAGATAGGATCTGGAGAAAGAAAGGAACTGAGCTCTAAACTGGGTGGATTATGGGGGCAGTCGCTCACCAGAGAGGGGAGAAGGGATAATTCTTACGCTGTTAGAACTGTTCTTGTACAATGGTATTTTTCTCTTTTACAGACTCAAATTTGTTAAAGTCTCTGAAATCAGTTTCCTAAAAGAGTACTGGATTCAAATCCTTCTGGGGATCACTGCACTGTGGTGTGACAATGTGACCAGCAGTTAAACCAGCTGACACCCTGCAGCTTTATGATAAGGCAAAAATAGATTACAATGATTGTCTTTCTTTTGCTCTTGGATGACTCTTCTAGATACTGGCTTGTCCAGGTGAAGCCAGAATGCTGCAGTGAATATCTGATCAGGAGCAGAATTTGTGTTTAGCTGGGTTAGAGCAGGAGAATTAAGCGTGTCCTCTTGCCTTGGATTTCCCTGTTTGCATCAGCTACGAGTGCACAGTGAAATGGCCACACATGGAGCCTCTTTGCCTTCCCTGCCAGCTCAGTGATTACAGGTGGAGCACAGGAAATGAGGAAAAAGGTATTTTTAACTTGCTGTATATCTGCATGTGGGTAGCAACCTATTCCAAGGGCCCTGCAGCATTTCAGTACCAAAACTGGCATATGTGTTCACACCACGTGTGTCTGCATATTCTGGGATGTCACACTTGCCCCCAAAGGCGTGGACAAATCCTCCCCTGTGTGGGAGGTCCCTGCCCAGCCACAGAAGTATCTGGCCACATTCAGCTCTGATCAGTCTTTGCTTCTCTAAGCACTGGAGTGTGTTGTCCCTGTCTTTGCCCCTTGCTCCTCCTCCAAGGTTTGACTGAGAAAGGCTGTTCTCTAAGCAGAGAGATTTTCCTCTGAATGGTGTGTGCTTCCCTGCCAGCTGTTTTGTGGAAAAACACCCAAAGTGGAATAGCTGTGAGCTCACAGCCCTGCAAAAGGGGCTTTGGCCTGGGGCTCTGCTGTGCTGTGCAGTATCGGGGTCCTGTCCCATTCTTGCACAGGATGTTGTCTATCCCTCAGCTCCCTTCCTCCCCCATAGCTCTTGGGAATGAAACTGCATTCCTTGTCCTGTTTTATCAAAATGACCTGGGTGGCAGCAGCAGGATTCCTGCCCTGTCCACCTTTGTGCCCATGGGATGCTTCCCCCAGAATAAGGTGTAGTACTTACCACTTCCATGTTGTTACTGGAGTCATAGGATCTGGGACACGGGACCCTTTCCATGGAGAATCATTTGGCAGGAGAACCAGTGCTGAACCCCAGGGCAGGGCTGGTTTTTCTACCAGGCTCTTGAGAGAGAACTCCTGACCCTTGTGCTGGTGTCTTCAGTGGCTGAGCTGCTCCAGGCAGGTCCTACTGCATTTTGCTACCTCTGAGGACAGTCCCCTGGTACGTTTTCAGAGTAACCCTTCAGTGAGGCACTTTTGTCTTTCCTGCAGGGAGCCAGTGCTGTTGGAAATCCAGACAAGCACTTGGAAGTGGTAAAAATAATCATTCCCATTTATCTTTATGTCTCTCTGGTAGATACCACAGTGTACACACAGTAATTCCTATTCACATCCCATCTTTAGATGGTGTTGGCCGCCTGTAGCTCCCTTTGAAACCCTTGGGCACTCCGTGCTCCTGTTGGTGCAGCAAATCTTTCTCATCTCCTGGGGTCTGCCACATGGGAATTCCCCTTCCAGAATTAACAAGGAAACTCACAGATAATTCACAGAAAGCCATGGAAAGCTCTGAATATCCAGATGTTGCAGAAGCCAGTGAGCTGAACCCTAAGCACAGCCCAGGCTGCAGAGTGGTGCCTCTTTAAGAAGTGAGCTCTGCTCTTCGGCCACATCTCTCCCCTAATTCCCAGACACGGACTGACACACATGGAGTTATCAAAACTGGTCAAATCTGTAATGAAGCTGCAAGATGAGAGCTACAGTGGCTTGATTGATAAGAAACAGTGTCCCACCTGACACAGATCACCAGTAATATGCACGAAGATAAGGTCACATTATGTCATGCTGGTTTTTTCTTTTACCCAATGCAAAGGCTGGATTTGTCTTAGGAAATGCTCGTTAGAAAAATAGTTATCCAGGAATGAATTAGCTCCATTAATGTAACAAATTACCCCTAAAATTTCCAAGTTCCTCGTTATTGAAACTGTGGAAGGTGAAGAAATGCGTCTTTGTTGTATTGTCCCCAGCTGTAATATTCCAGCCCCTTCTTCCCCTATTTTCCTACTCCTTGTTTTCCCATTCGGATGTGCTCCAGCACTTTCTCTATCACCACCTCCAGTGACTGATCCTGAATCCCTATGACTTGGGTTTGCCCTTCAGGGCACCGTTGGGCACTGTCACGCTGTATTCCAGGTCTGGAGCAGTCTTGGAAAATGTGGCTATGGAAACCATGTCTTCCCCAACGTCCACCTGAGACCTGTGCCTGCAAATGATCAGCTTCTTCAGAGCACGCTGGAAGTCCCTGTTGAGGAAGGCGTAGAGCAGGGGGTTGATGGTGGAGTTGCAGTACCCCAGCCAGGTGATGATCTTGAAGGTGCCGACCAGCACCGTGCTGGTGGAGTCGGTGCCTCTGGCCGCCAGCCAAACGTTCAGCACGAAGTAGGGCAGCCAGCAGAGCACGAACACAGAGATGATGATGCTGATGGTCCTCGTGGCCTTGTTCTCCAGCTGCAGGTGGTTCTGCCGCTTGCTGTTGGGGTGGTAGTGGATCTCCAGCGTCTGGGACATGATGCGGGTGGCCTTGAGGCGGGAGGCGCGGTAGATGAAGAAATACATGCTGCACATGACCATGAAGGGAAGGAAAAACGCCAGGGCGGAGGCCACGATGGCAAAAACCCAGTTGGTGACGAAGATGCATTCTCTGCCCGCATCAAAGTCCACCCCGGGGATCTCATTCCAGCCTTGCATGACGGGAAGGAAGGAAATGAGGGAAGAATATACCCAGACCATGCAGGTCATCACAATGCATCTGCAAAAGGAGAGAGATGCGGAGGGGAGAGAGGGTCTGAGTAATTTTGAGTTGAGAACATCCAGTACGATTCAATCCCCATGGTAACCTGTGTGGGATATTGCTGCTGAGCAGTCCAGCAGGGCTTGGAGAAGGGAAAAAGCTGGGGTGTAGCAAGTCCAGATGTGAATATCTCTAACAATTAGGTAATTGGTTTGTAGTTGACAGAATTGGGGCCACTGTAAGGAGTGCTCAGAGCTGGCTGAGAAAAGATGAGGAAAGGTTTTGCAGAAGATGTTTGTTAGCATTTGAAACGACAGCGTCTAGATTTTTTTGGTTTCAGCTTTACTAGCTGTCCATTCTCTCACCCTCTGGGGTGTGATGGTGGAGCTGAGGGACACCAGATCACAGAATCTGTGACAGGGGGGCCACAGAGCCCCCTCCTCACTTTGCCTGTGATCCACAAATCAGACACAGCAAGAGTGACAGTGGGAAAAACGTGCCTAGAAGAGCCTGAACCCACCCTCTAAAGCACCCCACTGCTGCATTGTCCTCTCTGCCCACCCTCATGACTTTCCCCACCCTGCAGTCCTCATTTCAGCCTTTTGCATGAAACCCTCATAGGAGCTTAGAAACTCTCCCTGTTTTCCCTGAATATCACTTCAGAAAAGATGGTGAGTTTAAGAGAGGGAAGACTACTGCTACATGCATCCTTCTGGGTCCCCTTTCACCTAGTCCTTAGAAGTTCTTCAAAGTCCTTCCCCATTCCTGAAAGTGTTAAGGCCAGGGCTTGAGCAACCTGGTCTAGTGGAAGGTGTCCCCGCTCACAGCAGGGGGATAAACAAGATGATCTTTAAGGTCCCTTCCAACCCAAGCCTTTCTGTGATTCTGTGAAATGCCCATGAAACGACTTCAGAGAGAAAAGGCTGTAGGTCCAACTCAGCCCGTATCACTGGTTTCTACCCCGCTTTGCAACCCATCCATAGCTCAAAAAATACTCTCCCAGGAGCACCATCCATCCCCTCAGCTGCATCTTCCTTGTCCTCTCCTGCACCACATTAAGCATTTTCTGCAGTGAAATGGTGCAAAGTTCCTTTCACGACATGACCCTGCTTCTGGGCAGCACCTGTCAACAGCTCTTTAAGCCCCAGGTCAATGTAGGCCATGGCCAAGTGACAACCTGAAGGGACCCAAAGTGAGGAGCAACTGCACTCACCTGCCACGGGACATCCTTCTGGAGTAGTGGTAGGGGGTGACCACGGAGCAGTACCTGTCCAGGCTGATGAAGCACAGCGTGACAATGGATGCGGTGCAGAACATGACATCGAAGGAGATCCAGACTTTGCAGAACAGCTTCCCAAACAGCCACACCCCTGTCACCTCGTAAATGATGCTGCCAGAAAAAACGGGGGGAAGTCAGAGCTGGAAGGGCTGAGTTTGTGCAGTCCCTGGAGGTGTTTATGGCCAGGCTGGATGAGGCTCTGAGCAACCTGGTCTAGTGGAAGGTGCTCCTGCCCAGGGCTGAACAAGATGATCTTTAAGGTGCCTTCCAACCCAAACCATTCTGTGACTATTTCTTTATGACTGTGCTGAGGTAATGCCATATTTTATCACACAGGTACTAAAGATGGGCACACAGCTCAGACAGCAGGGATTCATTCTCAAACCACAACCCAAGAAAGGAGCACCCCACGGCTGGAGCATGGCTGAAGAACAGCAAACCTGTGCTTCTCGCAGCCTAAATGCCTTGAGAGAGCTGCTTTGCCCCACAAAGCTCCCCAGATTTACATCTGCACAGCTTCGTTTATCACAGCATTTTCCCAGTGCCCTACTCAGCACAGACTTTTATGATTTCTCCCCAGTTCCTGGGGCATGGGAGATCTCCAAGAAACTCACTTCACATCTGATCTTATGCTTCAAAGCCAGAAAGGACTTCCACATCGGTTAAAAAAAAAAAAACAAAACAACATCCTAGGAGGAAGCCTATGCAGATTGTACATTACGTAGCTCATAAATGCCTCAGCAAGGTAAACACACCAGCAAAAAGCAGACATGGTTCCAAAAATATTTCCAACAAAATCAAGAGGGCCCTGTGAGAAGTGAGCAGTGAAGGAAGGACCATATGGCAGCTGTAGGAAGGCTGATGCATGTTTCTATAGCATTCAATGAGATGCCATTTGCTTCTCCTTCCTTTCGCCAGCTTTCTGCAGCTCCTGGGGTGCTGCTGAAATCACCATTGTGAGTGAATTTGATGAGTAACTCCCTAGCCCTGCAAAGCTTTAATTATCCTGTAACTTCCCAGCTTGCTGGTTAAATACGGTGAGATCAGGGCTGCTGAGCTGCAGTGCTCAGGTGTCCAGCAAGAGCAGAAAGATTCAACTTGGTGTCAGAAAGCAATGCCTGATCTACATCTCATTAGCACCAATTCATTAAAACGACTTATGAAGGTTGTTCCAGAGCACAGCAACTGCTGTAGGTGGGTGCAGCGCTGCTGAAGGGTCCCAGCCCTTGGCAGCTCTTTGTTATGTGGGTTTCCACGCAAAAACCCAAGCAAACATTAACCTACAGCAGAGCCTGTCCTTCCACTGTGGTGGCCTCCACACGGGCAGCATGGAGGATCCCACAGCACACACATGGAAAAGTTACATGGCTCTTTTACAGAGGGGAAATGAGGCATTAGAATTGAAGCACAGCTTCAGTACTGGACTTGGGTGCCATTTTGCCTTTCCTCAGAGTCCTCCTTATCCCCAGAGATGCTGCAGAGCCTGTGGTGTGCCCTGGTCTCCCAGAAGGAGTCATGCTGCTGTCAGGGCACCCTTGCACACAGCTGCCAGCTGAGCAGGTGCCCAGCTCTCACCTGCACACATCTGGTGGGATGCAGACACCTGACCCCTCTTCTCTGAGGTAAAAGATCTCTGCAGCTTGGCAATGATGCTGATAAGAAGGCGTAGTAGAAGCCCAAAGAAACACATGATGAGGTCACCTCTGCCGTGCACTTTTGCTAGCAGAGGAAAAGAATAGCTGGAGCTATTCAGCCTGGAAATGACAGACTGGCTGGAGTACTCAGACAACGAGCTAAGCTCAGCTGAACTGCTCCTGCAAACCAGCCAAGCCAGGGACAAAACACAAGTCTTACTCTTATGAAATTAAGACACCAAGTGACAAATTTGTCATTCCTTTCTGTCATATTTTCTTGAGCCAAACTGCCTCCTAAGATCATTTCTTTTCTTTCCCTTTGGCACATGATAACCTGCCAACTGAGGAGCAAACTGAAATCCAAAAGAGCAGCAGAGATGTGAAGCCAGAACAGTGGGAAGGTGTGAAACAACAGCCACTGTGTTGGCAGGGCTGGACAATGCTGATGGAGCCAACAGGGTCCATTCCCCACCACATGGCCACCAAGAGCTGGTAGGTCTCCCCACCAGGCAACACCAGGAGGGGCACAAAGGACCATCCATGCTCTGATCTTTGCTCCCCTTTATAGTTTTTGTTGTTTAAGTAAAACATCACTAAAAGCAGATACAAAATAGAGAGGAGGAAGAAATTTTTTGAGGTTGTGAGAGGAGTGAGTTTGCCCAGGGAAGCTGTGGCTGCCCCATCCCTGAAGAGTTCAAAGCCAGGTTGGATGGGGCTCTGAACAACCTGGCCCAGGTGCCTGTGTCCCTGCTCACTGCAGAGGGTGGACTAGATAACCCCTAAAGGACCCTGCCTACCCAAATCAGTCTATGGTTCTATGATAATTTCAGAACCTGAATTTAAAGTTCACCGAGATTAATGTTGAAATTAGCAATAATATTTTTTTTAAGAGTATCATTAACTGCTTTTTTTTACCTGATACCATGAACTTTTAACTCAGTTTGTAATTTCTTGTTGGGACAATATTTTTCAGTGCCAAATTCAAAGGAATAGGCAGCCCCATGAGAACTGAAGCATAGAACCTGAAAAGAGTTCAGCTTCCTCATATTGCCCCAGGAACTCAAAATAGGGTGCAGCTCCCTGATTTACCCAAACCTAGGGCTGCTTTGCAGGACAAGACAGCCAGGACAAGTCAGCTGCTTTCTGTGTTGGTTTCACTGTTTTAGCCAGGTGAAGCTCTCCTAAATATAAACCTCATGCAGGGACACCTGCCCTCTCCAGTGCCCCTTCCACCAAGAAATATAGGGGAAGCCTAAACTACTCTGCTTATACTGAATAAATTCCTTACATTCCATACTCAGGGCTAGTCCTGGAAGAGGGGGCTCAACAACTGGAGCCCCACGTGCAAAGCTGGAAATCAAATTCAGATCAGTAGCCAGGGGCCCTATGTGGCCAACAGGAAAAATACCCTTGGGAATTGTGTCTCCTTGCATTATAAGGGGATCCATAACACAGAGCAGAGCCAGGGAAGCACATACAGCCACCAACCCATGGTTCAGCCCAGCCCTGAGCCCAGCGGGTGAATCCCAGCCCTGCTCCAAGAGCAGATGCAGAAAGGACACTTGTACTTCTCTGCTCCTGCCCCACGGATGCTCCTCACCTGAATGGCATCACCAGACAGGCCACGAGGAAGTCTGCCATGGCCAAGGACATGATGAACATGTAGGTGACAGTGCGCAGCCTCCTCTCCACCACCGGGCAGAGGAACACGGTGGTGTTTCCCAGGAGTGTGACCACGTCGATGAGGGTGAGGATGAGCCCAACGAGCGCTTCCTGGAGCCCGACCCCTCCCCTCGCAAAGGAGGAGGCAGCAGAGGAGAAATTAGAGAGCCAAGTTTCATTCCTGTCCATCAGCATCTTCCCACCGTTAAAATCTGAGCGAGACAAAAGGGGAGAACCAGAATTACTTTAATGCACGACTTGTAGGTGTGTGAAAGGAAGGACAGAAGTAGTGTTTTTGTTTCATTTATTCCAGGAAAAATCCACACACCCTGCTGTGCCTGTGCCATCACTGTCCTGGGGTTAGCAGCCCATTAGAAGTGCCTGAAATCCTGCGGGTGAGGATAAATGTGCAGCATTGACTGAAGTCCTTCACAGCAATTAAAAGACCTCCTGTGAATGAAAATGCATCATCAGATGAAGCATGAAACCAGAAAAAAAAAAAAGAAAAATAGAAATGTACTGAGAGCAGAGAGAGGACAAGAAAACAACTGAAATCAAAAATTAAAGCAGCTGGGCTAAATCCCACTGAACAGCATGCCAAGTCCACAAAATGTGGGGGCTGGAAGTAGATGATCTTTAAGGTCCCTTCCAACTTAAACCATTCTGTGGTTCTATATTCTCATTATTGTCTTTGCCACCCCCAGAGCAGCTGAGGCTGCTTGCCCAGGCTGGCTGCTTCCATAACCCCACTGCTCAGTCCGTGCTCCTGCTGCTTTTTCAAGCTCTGAAGTCAAGAGTTTTTTTACTACCACAGTGGGCAGCTCCATCCTCCAGTCTGAATGGCCAAGCAGGGCTGCCAGCAGCTACACAGGGAGCAGAATCATGGAATCATGGAACCACAGAGAGATTTGGGTTGGAAGGGACCTTAAAGATCATCAGATTGAGGTGTCTCAGGGGCAGTCGTGACCCCAGACCCATGTTCCCTCTGTGCCCAGATGGGAGATGATGCTCCCAACTCTGTAATGGGGGATTTTTCCATTGAGGAAATCCACGTGCTTGTGTCCCCAGCTCAGTTCCCAGACTTTGGCCAAGTGGTGTCACAGATACCTGGGAAGGTGGGAATGATGCCCTGGATAAACTCCAGCAGTTCAAAGCTCACTGGTGTAGCTGAGGGAACACGAAGACAAAACTTGCGGGGAAAAGAGAATTATAGAAATATTTCCAGATGTGAAATGGTTGTATTTAAATATCAGCACTTCTACTGTGACCAGGATCTGCTTCCATAGTGCCTTCAGGTCAATCCCACATCTCCAGGGCATCCTACTGAGTGCAGCGTGAGGATGGGCCTGGATAACAGCCCTGTAGCCCAACATGCCTCATCTCACAGGAACCAAACTTTGCCTCAGGAGGAGTGTAAGAACAAAGCCAGCAAAATGTTCCCAAAATCTCTTTGTCCTTCCTGCAGCCTATGATCCACAATTACATCGAAAGATGGCTTCAGTGACTTGTGAATCATGAAGTTGTCCTGCTTCCCTTCTGGCCCAGAAAGCTTTTAGCATTCATGACCTCCTGTAGCAACAACTTCACAGCTCAGCCCTGTACCTCTTTTTGCTTGTTCTGATCCTGTCACCAGCCAGCTTCATTCGCTGCCCTCCAGTCCTTGCATTGGAAGAGACGTCACAAAACCCATCCCCGTCCGCTCCCTCAGTGCCACTGGTGGGCTCTTTAACCTCTCTCACACCCCCCCAGCCCCCTCCTCATCTGCCAACTTGCTCATTCCTCACAGGGAAGCAATGGAGGATTCCTGGCCATCCCTTCTGCTCTTCTGAGCCTCTGAGAAGGACCAAACCTCCAAACAATTTCCTAGAGGTAAATGCTCTGTGGATTTACCTAAGGGCGTGATCTCTCTTTTGTCCTGCTCCCCTTTCACAACCATCCCTGACACGGTTTGCAGTGGCACTGAGCTGGCCTTTCCACTGGGCTGTGGCCATCCAAAGGCTTGTTCCTGGGCAGCAATAAGAGCTCAGAGCCTGATGCTTTAGATGAGAAAATAGGATTAAATTAGGAAATTAAGTTCTCTCCATCTTCTCCAAACTCCATCACTTCACAGATGAATTCTTTCTTCTATTTTAATGCTCAGCGAGCCTCACAAAACCTTTTTTTTCAGTTCATTAAGTCAGACATTATCCTTCATGCCCTGATTAAACTTTCTTTCACCTGCAAATATCACCACTTCATGATTCACAATTTTTCCAGTTGGAGATGGATAGAATCCCACGTATCCCAGCCCCTATCCCTGTAAAGAGCATCACTGACCTCTCTGTAACTCACCATCCACTTCCCCCCTGCATTTCACCTTCCAGACAAGTGTTTATTCACACAAGGAACTTCCTTCTTAACTCAGGGCTACTTCATTTCCTTAAACGCCCCCACCATGAGGGACCATATTGAAAACCTCTCAGAATTCCAAGCAGCCTACACAACCTAGATGCTTCTTTTCCACCTGCTGACTTCTTCCAAGCATTCCAATACAACTCTGAAGCTGCTTTTTTCTAAAAGCAGTAGTGACCTTGTCCTTAGGTGTAATTGTGTATTCATGCACCTACTCATCCTTCAAGATCCTCAGCTCCGTCCCCTGACTTCTGTTTATTTGCTGGATTTAGTGGTTTCCTTTCTTTCAAGTTAAAAATTAGAAGTGAAAAACAAAATCAAGAAATAGCTCAAGCTGTCTAGGAAAAAAAATAAAGAAGGAAAGCTCTTCCTCACTGGAGCTGGGAGTTACTGACTGAGACCTGAAGCTCTCCTACTCCTCCAGCACTGAGAACAAGCAGGTTTTTTGGGCATCATCTCAGGCAGCCCCCAAGCCAGCACTGCAAAAAGTCTGCAGGGTGTCTTAAGTACCTCAGTCCTAATGAAAATATTCCTTGGACAACATTCCACATCCTAGTAACACCCCATAAAAATAAAATAAAAAAATACAGTCTCCAGCTCTCCCATACTTGTCAGAAAAGAGGATAATCTGTGCCATTCTTTCTAACAGCTCCACTGAGGATGTCATCAGACTGGATGAGCTCCTGTGGAACAGTTGGATTTCAATGCAGCCACATTTCCTGGCAGAAAAAAATTGTTCATCCTGTTCTCCTCCCTGCATATTCCACACAGACAGCTCAGGGACAGCCAGCTGGGGAAACCACATGGACACAGCACACGGCCACATGGGAGCCAGGCTGAGAACCTGCCTCTGCAAGGGCCATTCCAGGCTCCACAGCCATCTCCCAGCTCATCTCCCACACCTGCTGGTGTCCTCACACCGCTGGTACCTCTACAAGATCTGAAAGCTGCTCTCTGATCCACACCTCAAGCTGACCCCTAACCAGTTTAAACACTTGAGCACCACCCAGTGAGCCCCAGGTTCTCCTGGGAGAGCACACAGCATTGGGAAAGTCTCCTAAGACATGAACAGCAAAAAATCAGGTTTGATGAAAAATCGATGGTTTAAAAAAAAACCCAACACCAAATTTTAAAGTTTAAAACATCATGTCTTAAGGTTTTAAAAAATCACTGTCAAATTTCTTTTCATAAGTAGATGAGAATGATAGAGGAAAATTCTGAATTAATTATTTGGTTTTTTAGATGTAACACTGAGACAAGAAGGTTTTGAAGTCACACCTTCCTGCAAACAATGACTGTTCCCACACAGCCATTAAGTTTGTGTCAGTGTTAGAACAACTCTAATTAAAGCAGATCATTACTTTCACTGCTCTGCGAACAAACACTCAAACTTTGAGCAGAATTAGGACACGGTTATTAGAATTCCTCTTTGCAAGCTGTCTGTGCTCCTCAAGTACCATCTCAGCCACCAGCCTGGGTTAAAAGGTCTCAACTGAAAAACTCACAGCAGGCTCCTTAATGCAGGATACATCCAGGAGTATGGCAGCACACAAAAACAGCAGACAGATGTGCCCACACTCACAAAACACTAGAGAAGCACTCTTTTGTCTCTTTGGTTTTTTTAATCAACACAAAGGCTGAGGGACTGGAAATAAGGCTGTCTTTATTTGACATCCAGTACTCCAACAAAAAGAACAAGGGATGATGGATGTTTGAAACTTCAGGTTTGAACCTTGAACTCTAATTCAGGGTGCAGACTACAGGATCCTGCTGCTCTTGATCCCTTTTAAGGATCCCCAGGCAGAGACCCTGGAAGCTCATCCACAGTCCCTGCCACAGCCAAGCAGATCAGGGTGGATGTCTGGATCCCTTTATGCCTTTGGCTGAGAAGCCAATCCTTACCCTAAGTGTGCTAAATTAAGTAAGTTAACTTAACTAAGAAGTGCTGCTCTCAAACCACCTGGAGAATTGCTGACACAGAAAAGCAGGGGGATGACACCATTTTAACTTCTCTGTGGAAATTATTGGGACAAAGCAGGCTATGCCATCCTTCCCAGGGATGCACTTCCTCAGCTTAAAATACTGGAGCTTTTAAATTCCCCCGTGACCCACAGCAACCGATGTGGTTATGCTGCTGAGATAGCTCAGAGTCTTTTTACAGCATCAGTCTCTCAGTCTTTCCTGTAAAATCAAAGGGAAAAATGCCCCATTGCACCATGATGTGGGATCTTCCCAAGTTTCCTGGGGATCGCAGATGCCTTAAGGTTTGCATTGTTCTTATTTGGACATTATAGTTCTGCTTCTCTTCAAGAAACTGATGGGTTGGATTCTGCTTTGAGGCTCTCTGAGCAAGGCAACTCCACCATTTCAGTTCCCCTTTAATATCCAGAAAGTTTGACCTAATTTATTCAGCAGACAAATCTCAAGCTAAAGGTTAATTTCATCGGTAAAAGGCATATTTTGATGGCAAGGGAGGAAAAAAAACACTCTTCAATCTCAAGGCTGACTGCACTTTAAAATCTTAGAGGAATGATGAAAACTGGAAATATATTCCTGGGAATACCTTTGCTGCCAGGCTCTGCTCCTCTGCTGAATCAGGTAGAAACCAGCACATGGCAGCAGAGGACAACACCTGCCCCAGGACCTCACACACCTTTCCCTCCTCCTCCCCATGAGAAAACTGCAACAGATCAGTAATTGTTGAACAGTGCAAGCAATCTGTTGAACCGTGCAAGGCTGTGGGTGGTGATAAAGGAGGGGGAGAATCCCTAGGGATGCTCCCACCGGCACAGCAGGCACCCAAGGAGGCCATGCAGCGAGTGAGCCTCTGCACTGACTTTCCTTCTCTCTCTCTCTTCCTCTATCCAACTTTCCCATTGGAAGGGCAGCATTTCTCAGGGCACGATTTCTTTCCACCCCCAAATCAGAACAGAAGAATTCCTACAGCCTCTCTGACAGCCCCGGGGCTGGAAACACAGCAAAACACAACATCCTTACCTTCGAAAGTGACGGCTGAAGCAGCTCAGCAGCGTCCCTGAGCCCGGAGCGCGGTGCTTTCCCACCTGCAGGGTGCCAGGGACTCGGGCCAGCTCTCAGGGATCCTGGATCCCTCCCCACGGAGCTGCTCCCAGCCTGGCTGCGTGAAGCTGATGGTTCAGGACACGCAGTCCTCATTCACAGCGGGCACAGCGCTTTGGGATCGCCTCTCGGCAGACGAGGAGGCTCCTCCGCAGCCAGAGCAAGTCTCTGGCAGCCACTGCCTGCTCCGGGAAGAGAGGAGAGAGCGGAGAGACATCCCAGCAGTGAAACTCAAGGCAAAGTTACACCCGCGCTGCGAGCACTGGGGTGCTCATTGGCATTAGGAGCTGAGCCGCGGTGCCAACCAAACCCTGGGGAGGCAAAACCCTCACCCTCTGGGGAGCAAAAACCCCAAAACCTGGAGAGCAAAAACCCCAGCTCCTGGGATGCAAAAGCACCAAAGCCTCGAGTACAAAGACACTCCCCCTGGGGTGCGAATCCACAGCCTCGGGGTGCCAAATCCACCCTTCCTGGGGTCAAACCCGCCAAACCTCTTGGGGCAAAAGCGCCAACCCCCAGGACAGCAAAACCACCACCCCAGGCAGGGCAAAAGGCCGAGGATGCAGTGGAGCACATCTGCCCCTGCATCAGCCCGGGCAG
>NW_008236769.1:14858948-14861825 GCF_000691975.1 Corvus brachyrhynchos | reverse complement strand
ACCGGGGGCAGGCGGGGCACCCGCCCGCCCCGCTCCTCCGCCCCGCTCCCCCCCGCTCCAGCCGGGAAACCTTCCTCCCCTCCGGGAAACGGGGCTCCCCGTGGAAACGGAGCTCTTTATTTTTTTCTGCTTTCGAACCAGCCCTTCCCACTCCCCCTCGGCAACTACAGGGACACGGCGACCTGACGCGTGAAAACAACAATAAAAAATAAGAGGCGTGCCGTGGGTTTGGCTCCCCTGTTGCCAAACAGGGTGTTTTATTCAATAACTAAACGGAAACGCCGAAAAATCCCGGGCTGGAAGAGGAACGTGTGGCATGAGGTTGGTGGGATGCCACCTGCCCAGCCCCTCTCTGCCTTGTCCCCGAGTGTGGGTGGGCTGGGAGGGATGGGATGGGATGGTGGGTGACGGATTTTGGGAACTGGGCAGCGGGTTCTTTAGGCGTGTCCCCCGGGAAGCCTGGCTACATCGGCTGCCTGGAAAGGACAGCTCCTCTTCCCAGCTGCAGGTCCGGGCTTCAGGGGGTGCCTGGCACCTCTCGGGCTCCTGGGGGAGCTGACTCAGCTGGCAGAAAAAGAGCAAGGCAAGAAAAGGTGTAAAAATCTGGTTCTTTGAATGCTTGGGCGAGGGTCACACACGGAGATGGGCGTGTGTAATCCTCGTCCATAGCTCCTGTCCTAAAACAAGCCCCAAATCACACTCAAATGCGTCAGCTTTTCACACTGAATTGCTCTCATCGGCATGTCAGTCTCCTTTCCCACTTGTTTTCCGAAGGCTGCTGCAGAGGTTTTGAACTGTGGCTTCACCCAGCTCCAAAAATGACCCTGGAGAATTTTCTCAGTGAGTCCGTAGAGGAAATCTCTTGATCAGGGTCGGTGGGAAATAAAGAACCCAAATGTACTGATCTCTGCCTGGAATAGCCCAGCTCATTGGCCCCGGGTTTGTCTTTGACACTAACAACCAAACTGTGATGGAAGAGCATGTTTGGATCATTTTGTGTCGTATTTGTTGCTTCAGAAATAGTAGATTGCCCTTTGAACACAATACAATCTACTTTAAATTATGGATTTTCACTGCAGGGAAGGAAGGGAGAGAGAAAGAAAGAGAGAAAGAGAGAAAGAAAATGACATCACACCCAAACACAACCTCATCTCTGTATTTCCTTTGATAAGAATAAAATGTTTTCTATAAAGCTGGAGAAATAAGTAATGCATGGATCAGATTGGTTCCATTACTTTAGTCAACATAAACTTCTGTGTGTTTCTGAAAAAATCAGCTTTGACAACTTCAATGTAAAATACTTTAAATTATTGTGTTTAAAGTTATCTTCTAATTAACATTTAATTTTAAAAAGTTTTTATAAAACTTGAAATTTGAGCAAAATATTTTATTTCTGATCAAAAAGAACAATTTTCAAACCTGAAGAAAAGGTTCACCAGCCTCTTTGCTAGCTGAGCTCTTGAAGCCACCTTCTGATCTCCTTCATCACTCCATTAATGCCACAGAACCAAACAGGAGCATTTGACCAGGGAGAATAAACAAAAGGGTAGAAGTTTTTTTTTAAAAGCTTGTACCAAGCTCTTTTATTTCTCCATTTGCTGACAAATGAACATCAATAAATAGAATTAAATTATATATATACTTTACACATACTATATGAATTATATTTAGTAACATATTAATATATTAAAAGCATAATAAATATATTAAATTGCAGAAACAAGAAGAATTTTGTAATTTTAAACAATGGCTAGTGGCTTGTTTGTTTGTTTTGGCAGAACCTTCCTAAAACTTAATTTTTCATAGACTCATAGAATCACGGAATGGATTGGGTTGGAAGGCACCTTTCAAGGTCATGTAGTTCCAATCCCCCTGCCATGGACAGGGGCCCCCAAATTCTTCTTGTCAGGGCTGCTCTCGGTCTGTTCATCCCCCAGCCTGGGCTGATAATGGGGTTGCACCCACCCAGGTTCAGCACTCAGCCTTACCAAACCCCCTTCTCCTCCTCCATCTCCCTTGAATTCATAGTGCAAAAATAGTAAAAAGGAAGCTGCCTCTTTCCCTAATTAGCGTTAATTGCCCCATCCTGGGGGGTGGGAGGGGCCTGTGCCACTGTCTGCGGTACCAGAGGGTCGCACAGCTGGGTCCTGGCTTTCCTTTTGCTGGGCCCTTCTTTGTCGTCCTGGATTCCAGGCAGGCTGTCGGACTCCAGTAATTGAGTTTTTATGGAGTAGAGAATAATAGCAAAGGTCTGCAGCTCTTCCAAAGCACCAATCTCAAAAGAAATGACAAAGGAGAGAGATAACAGCAAGAAGAAGTAGTCTGGACAGTGTGCTGCAAATGCTGTGTCAGCCACTCATATTAATGTCATCTGTGATCAATCCACCTGTCAGCACATCACAAACCATCCAAAAAACCATGATACAATTTAAAATTTACTGGAAATTCAAGCAGGAATTCCTGGGATGTTGTCTCATGGGTTGCTGGGGTTCTGGTTTTACCTCAAATTTTCAGAGCTACCTGGAAAGGGAGGAATGAGGGGAAAATAGAGTTTATTTAGCTTTCTGATCTTTACAACAAGGAGAGTAATAAGAAATGTACATTTCAGAGCCTCTTGCATATCAGAAGCAGCTTGATCTTAAAAAATTTGAGATGTAGTAGAGCTGCTTATGCAGACACCGAGGTACAGCTCCTTAAACTGGCAAATAAGATGGTGCGGGGGCTGGAATACCCAGCAATGGTTTGAGGCCTCATTTACACTTGGTAGCCACTTGGAAAGCATTGTTAAATCCCTTGGGAAGGAGGGAAGGAGCTCAGACCAATGTGTTGTGTTGCTAAGTGCAAGATACAAGGAAACTTGGTGGGTTTTAGACCTCA
>NW_008236769.1:14832505-14858903 GCF_000691975.1 Corvus brachyrhynchos | reverse complement strand
CCCCACCACACCCGGAGATTTACGAAATGCACACAGAAAAATGAATAAAAAAGGCCTGTAAATCACATGGCATGGGGCAAACAGGCCTGTAGGAGTGGCAGGTTTGTTTTGGAGTTTGCCTCTTGCGAGGCAGCCTGTCCTGATAGCACTGCCTCTTCTCCAGCCCCTTCTTAAGAAGGAAGAAAGGAGCACTTGCTTTCCTGTCTGTCTTGATTTACCCAGGTGTGCAACTGTACAAACAGCTGTCTGGGCTGTTAAACAACTCTTTACTAACCCTGCTGATTGACAGGGTTTCTGAGCAGAAGCCTCTGGAGGTGCTTCTAACCCCTTTTGTGGCAGCCCCACGGCCTGGAGGCAGCTGCCTTCGAGCTGTGCTCTGTGCCAGGCTGCACTGGCACGCTGCACTTGATCCCTGTGGAAGTGCTTTAGTCATCAGCCCAGGCAGTGGAGTTCCTGTGACACACGATCCCTGCTGTGATCCCTGATAGTGCTTTTCCAGTATCTCATGTGCTGGAGCGTCTGAGGCATTTCTTGTGCTTGATGAATCCTACCTGGTAATTTCTCTCTCAATTTTCCCTCATCAGGCCCTCTATATTTGTATTTTCTGTTTCATGTGGGATTTGTAATCTTTCTTCTTCGACATAATCCCTCCTAAAATGAGGGATTGCTCCTGTTGCCTGTGGCAGGTACTCAGCTGTTCTGTGCTGCTTTCACTTGCCCCTCAGACCCCAAAAGTGGTCTCCCTTCTTTCCAACAGATATGTAGGGCATGTACACTGATAATTTTTTCTGTCTTAAGTGTATGCAATTTATATTCTGGAAATAAATAGTACAGGTGTTCCCACTACCTTCCAGCAATGTTTCTGCTGATACACTTTTAACCGTGCAAATACCTCCATGTCTCTGGGTGTGCCTCAGCTGAATTGCAGCCTGTGTCACTGTTGAAAAACCAGGATCCTCCCCATTTTCAAGAGAACTAGAGAGACCCAAAATATTCTTGGTAAAATCCATGGGCATTACTGGAGCCTGAAATAGCTTATTAGACATTTATTATCACATCACCCATTAACTCAAGGTAGTAAGGTGGATATACAGTTATGGAATTACAGAAAAAATAAAAGTAAAACAATCCTCAAATTTTATCCTGGCCATGAGAGCTGGTGTTTGCAAATACCAGGAATTTTGTATGGATATGCTCAATGGTTCTGGATTTAAGGTCAATTTGGGGTCGTTGGATAAATCCCACTTGAAGAGGAAGAAGAGCAATCACACTTCAAATCTTCAAAACCCAAACCCTAAAATGCTGTAGGCATCTCCCATCCAAGTGTGGATTCAGCCCAGACTTTCCTGGTGTTCAGGATGCAGATGTGATCTCTGGCACAGAGCAGGGCTGGCCAGATGTGACAGAGATCAGGGCCATGCACAGGGCTGGTCTGCAGGGCACTGCTGAGGAACAGTCTGTGACTCCTTTGAAGCTGCTTGATGATGAAATGAGTTTCAAAATCTTTTTTCTGTCATTCTCCATGAGTTTCCTGTTGGTACAAACCAGCCATGTGTGTTTACCAGAGGGAGCTCTGGTCACTGTCCCCAGAAATCTGCTCACAACCCTTCAACTGCAAGGCTGTAGGTACTGAACTTAATTAGTTAATTAGTATGTGAAGTTTTGGGTGCAAATTCTGCTCTTTTATGGATTTTCCCTTACGCTAGAGAAGAGTTTGAGGCTCATAAATCTGTAAAAGCACGTTCAGACAAAGAAATGGCCCAGCTCTACCCTCTGGCTTGCAACGGCAACAGATCCTGAGGGTTCCTGAATGTTCGAGTTGTTCATTGTGGCTTCACTTCAGCCACACTCTGGTGTCACTCCACACAGGAGAGAGCAATTCCAGCTGAACCTTCCTCGCTGCTTGGGGAGACCTTGGGCATTTCATCCCACAGAGGGATAATAGATCTGATGCTGCCAGATCACCATCCTCTCACACTGGCTGATAATCCAACAGAGAGAAATCCTGAATTCAGGTAGAGGCATTCAAGGCTGGCAGGGAACTGTCCCTGAGTTTACTTGAAAGCAATAATGATTTTTACAGTAGGATCAGCTGTTAGACATCAGGAGGCCCTCTGGGAACTTCGGATAGCTTGCACTGAGCTGTGCACACATCTGCTACGTGTTCTCATGGAATTGCTTGCTCACATCTCTGAAGTGGCTTGTTTATCTCCCTGTAGCTGCTGGGCAGATGACTTTTATTTGTGTGGGAGATCTCCCCAGAAATTTGATGGCACTTCTAAGCAAAATGTTTTTCCCTGCACAGGGCATGTCCCAGTTATCAGATGGTCAGGGTTTCAGGATGGGCACGCTCCTTGCCCGTGTTTACACCGCAGCACTTTCACCTGAGGATTGCTGTGTTGTGCAAACAGAAGCCCTTTGTCCAGAAGGAACCTTGGTGTTTTTACCCTTAAACTGAAACCCAGTGAGTAACATTCCCCAGAGTGCTCTCTAATTAGGGGCTTCTCCATTCCTAAGCATCCAGATTGGGCTGGGTTTGCAGCAGGGTTGTACAACTCAGCTTGGTGTGTGCTTTGAGTTCTCAAAGACCATCAGAAAATTCAAGCCCAAGAGGTACGAAGACGCTCAAACTGAGTCACCAGACATGAGTGGACATTTTCTAATCCTTCACTGCCTGCCAAAAGCTGCACAATGACTCAACGTCGTGGTCGGAAGCAAAACCCCTGGTTCTGTGTGTTATCTATCAGATGTGTTGGATGTGAGGGATGGAAAAAATTATAAATCTAGTCAGAAATCCCACTGCATAAACACCAGAGATCTGTTTCAGAGACCACCAAGGGGAGTTGCAAAGGCTTTTGTTGATCTTGGAAGGAAAGACACCAATGATACACAAAACAATGTCCGTCAGGAGAGCACTAAACACCCACAGACAAAACCACTGGAGGAAAAAATTCAGGATATCCTACACACTGTATCAGGACACAGAATCTATTTGAATAGCTGCCATATTTTAATTGCTTCCAACAATGCTGTTCCTTGGCTCTGTTGTGTATTTCTAGCAACTAAAATAATTGTATAACTCTGAGGAAAAAAAAAATAAACTTACCATTGAAACCACTTGTCAGGCTGAAAAAAGTTGCCAAAGAAAATTTTCTTTTCCCTTTTTATTGTTCTCCTGACAAGCTGGACAGGGGCTGTTTTCTCTTGTGCTGCAAAATCTAATTATATACATACATAAAAAATAGACAGCACTAGCCATTTGTCTCGCATGACTCACCACTGCCTTTCCAAATGTCATAAATGCTGGCAAGCAAACTACAATCACAGAACACATTAGTGTCTCACAAGGCTGCTTGGCTTGATTACAGGCTGGCAAGGATTAGGCTGAGTAATTGGGAGAAGATGGGAGGAAGATTTCACTGGACATCTGGGATCGTTGTGCGCTGGAAGCATCACAAGAGACAAACCACTAAAAGACAATCCAGTGCCTTCAGTGGCAATCCCCGTGGCAGGGTGATACCGTTTGTACAGCCCAGAAGAGATGAAGAAACAGAGCCTTCATTTTAAACCAAGGGCTGTGAAACCCTGTATTCATTTATCACTTGGGCCTCCTGCTTTAATGAAAGAAAGGGGATCCCTCTCTGGAATACATCTTCATGGCCACCTCCTATGCAGGAGCAAGGCTGGTGCCTGAAAGCCCTGGACCAGGTGGTGGGAGGAGCGTTTCTACTACACCAGGGTGAGACCCTGGACACCTTCACCAAGGGGCACAGCAAATGTATTTTACTTCCTCACAAACCTCACTGGAAGACCAGGGTCCTTCTGGGTGCTACAGCACCTCTTCCTCTCTGCCCTGGGGCTACACCAGGTCTTGAGACCCCACCTACAGTGCTGTGTCCAGCTCTGGGACATCCAGCAGGGCATGGACCTGTTGGAGCAAGTCCAGAGGAGGCCAGGAAGATGCTCAGAGGGCTGGAGCACCTCTGCTATGGAGTCAGGCTGGGAGAGCTGGGCATGGTCAGCCTGGAGAGGAGAAGGCTCCAGGAAGACCTCAGAACCTCTTCCAGTACCTAAAGGGCTACAAGAGAGCTGGAGAGGGAGTTTTGACAAGACACGGAGTGACAGGACAAGGGAAAATGGCTTGAAACTGACAGAGGGTGGGGTTAGACTGGATATCAGGAAGAAATTTTTTATTGTGAGGGCAGTGAGGCCATGACACAGGTTTACTGGAGAAGCTGTGGCTGCCCCAACACTGGAAGTGTTCAAGACCAGGCTGGGTGGGGCTCTGAGCAAACTGGTTTAGTGGAAGATGTCCCTGCCCGTGGCAGGAAGTTGGCACTGGCTGATCTTTAAGGTCCCTTGCAACCCAAACCATTTTATGGTTCTATGATTCTAAGCATGTCAGGGCAGACCAGAGCTACAGAGGAGTGCCCTGGGCTGAGCAGAAGGTGGGATGACAAGAGTAAGTCTCAGTCTCAGAACATCAGACATGGAGAACTCTGAAGAAGCTCATCCTTTCACAGTGAGATGGGCAGGCTATTTCTGAAACACTGGCGTTTCTCAAACGCTCTTCCTCAACTTCCATGGCAGCAATGCCAGGACCTGTCCCAACAAGAGCCTGTCGCTTTTCAATTTTACAATCCCGTTTGGAAATGCATCCCCTCGCTGTTTAATCCCTGAAGCACAGGACTCAGTCCCACTCACCTGCATGGCATTTCCTGGAGTGGCTGGGCCAGGGACAGCTCCTGAGCTGTGAAATGTTTGAAATATGTGAAATGTGTGAAATGTGTGAAGTGTGTGAAATGAACTGTGTGCACGTCCCAGCTAGATGTGCCTGGAGCACAGATTTTCTCTCGCTAGGTGATATCAGGACAGTGCTGCCTGATCTCTGGAGAAGTTTCACAGCAGAAAATGACAAATCATGAAGAAATACTCGTGTGGACAGGGAGATTTTGGACAGGAAAAGAACTAGGCTCCGGCTGTTTAAACCTGAGACCATCCTACGTTGTGCTGCGAAATTGCACTCTTCTCCACAAAAAGCTGCCGCTGTGTTTTTGTCATTTGACAAATATATCTGTGGTTTATTTTTAGCTTTAATTAAGTGTGTCCTTTCAAATCTTATCACTACTCACCCAGAGCAAGTGGAGTGGCATGAATACAAACACAACATAGACTGCCTTATGCTGAAGAGCACAGCAACAGAAAAGTAATAATCTTTTCTTTTTCCCAGGCATCTCATCTTGAATCCAGGAGAGACTTGTTCACTGATGTGATTCATTAGTTGAAGAATAAAATGTTGTATTGTATGGCAAGGTTAATATTTCATGTTTTAATATGGATTTTCACTTGAGGATCTAAAAATTATTTACAAGCCTTAAAGTTTGAACTAAACACAATTTTTTTGCAGCAAACTGTGGCTGCCCCATCCCTAGCAGTGCTCAAGGCCAGGTTGGATGGGGCCTTGTGCAACCTGGTCTAGTGGAAGATGTTTTGTTTTTTTTAAGAAGATGATTTCCCCTCTCCATCCCCATTAGTTTAGCAATCAAAAATTTTACATATAAAATCATAATTACAATTACAAAATATTTTAGAGCTGTATAACAAAACATCCCCTGCCACTGTACTTTTACTAACGTGAGCAATGTGCATTTGCATGTAAAAAACATCCCATCACTTGTTTTTTTAAGCTTAACTAAAGCTGCAAAATACTTCACAGCTCCATGGGTGGAAAGTTGATCAGAGCAGCCAAAGCCTTGCTGTTCCACTGGGAATGGTGGGATAATTGCCCATGGTTGTGCTGAGTACACGCCTGATCTGAATGTCTATGGAAGTGTTTGTAGAAACGAGGATGTGTTTGAACCAGCAGGATGAAGAACATGCTGCTCCTCTGTGATGGGAAATCACTCTCTGGAAATGGTGCTTTGCTCCGAAGATAAGTAAACCCCAGGGAGATTAAAGAAGCATGTGCTGGAAATTAGGTGTTATTCTCCAAGGATTTTTCTTTTTGCATGATGTGTGACTATTACTTGGTCATTAAATCTGGATGGCAAGAGAAGGGGTGGAATATAAATGGAAGGCGGGGGAAGGCAGATGAATAACTGGAACTGTTTGGGGGGCAGCAAAAATCACTGCACATGTTGGCAGCTTGCTAAGGGCACGTGCTCATGCTGGCAGCTCTGCTGGGGATGCCCAGCTGTGTCTTCCGCCACCCCAAAATTGCATCTGCTGGGTCTCAGAAGGAGCAGGAGAGAGGGAAGCTCATTTGGTAGGTTATGATACAGAAGAGGCTGAATAGAGGAAAATACATCTTGTCTGCTAAGATGATGAACTACTTTGAGCTGGATTACACAGCTCTCCAGGTGAAGGACAAAAATCCTTCTTGCCAAAACCTGATCTTTTCCAGGAACTGTTATGAAGAAAGTGGGGAAGGGAATGAAAATCCTCATCATTGATGAGGACAACAGAAATTGGGGTGGGGGGTGAGAGGGTGTGCACATTGCTCTGCCAGGCAACCATGCCCACCCAGCAGATCTCTGTATCATCTCACTGCTTTCTCATATTTACTTTTTCCCCTTTCCCCCTGATCTCCCAGCTCAGTAATTCTTTCCCAGGAATTCACATAAAACAGTGCACCAAGTGCTGTCCCTAGCCAACAGCTTAGGAACAAAATCCAAAAGTGTATTTCTGCTGACAGCTGTGTCAGACTGACTCCTAAGGACCCCCAAAACCCTCCTTTCCCAATAATAATCTGTCTGCTTTCCACTGCCTACTCTGTAAAACTAAAACTCATTTTTGATTGTTCTGTTTTTCATGTCTGGCCTCATACAAGCCTGGCTGTGTTTGTTTATTTGACGCTGACTTGTGCTAGATAAATATGACCTATGCCAGCTAAATATAGGTTGCACTGAAAGAATTGCTATCCAGGCTGTTTATGTTAGCAGCTTGACTGAGTCAGTTTTAACCAAGGTAAAGGAATAAAATCTGAATATAGAAAAGGAACCAGGTATAAACAAGAACACAGGTTGTAAGTTGCTTTCATATATTTTCTTCTCTTTGCAAAACTGTATTTTTCTGACCTTTATGATGAAGTTGGCACACACTCCCTTTAGATCTGACACCATCCATGGCCACAAAGCTGGCATTTCCCAAATCAGGGACATCCACAAAAACAGATGAAGGTCAGAGTGACCTTCAGGCTCACCATGACCCCGTGGGGAGGCACTTTCATGTTTGGGCCTGACTGTGAGCAGCACCTGGAGCAAAGCTTTGCTCACTGCTTCAGATCACTCAGGTTGTGCAGCTCTCCCCTTCCAAAATCAGGAGAGCCAGCCCAAAGAAATCACAGCTGGCACAGCATCTCCGGGAGTCTTTGGGCTATGACCTGGAAGTGGCTGCATTTTACAGAAACTCATAGTCAAAAATTAGTGTTTATCTATTAAAACTGTGGCTGAAGCAGAGTTCTTTGGCTCTGAAGACTGAATGCCACGGTATTCCAGGAATAAAGTGAGCAAAATAACCCAAGCTGAAGCCATCATCACAGCCAGCAAAGACTTCCCAAGCAGCATAACCAGGTGCTGCCAGTTTCAGGTCTGATGCTCTCAGTGATGGGCTCATCCCAGGGAGGATCTGGGCACTGCTTGTGGGAGACTCAATTTAAAGCATTTCACATTCTCTGCTACATTAACTCTGAGGGATGAGTACCTTCCTGCAGCCTGGGGATGAGTCTGCAGAGGCAGACAAGGTGATGGGTGATGTGTGAAGGCAGGGACACCTTCCATTAGACCAGGTTGCTCCAACACCCATCCAACCTGGCCTTGGACACTTCCAGAGATGGGGCAGCCACAACTCTGAACAAAAAAGCTCCATCTTGGGAAAGAGGTCCCTTTGATGGGTCATCAGATCTCATGTAGACTCATCAGATTTTATGGAAATTATTGCAGAAGATGAAGATGCACATGAAGATGGTTTTTTCTGATAATTTGGTTTTTTTCCTTTTTTTTTCTTTTTTTTTAATATATAGTTCATGTTGCACAGAGCGTTGATGGAGAGTACTGTCTGCTGTCCCTTTGTTAATGAACACCCACGATGTGCCAAAAGGCTGCTCTGCTTAGAGATATTTTAGTGCTTTCCAGTGAGGTGACTGCTTGGGAAATGCTACTCTATTAAATAGAACAAAAAACATCACATAGAACCCCCACCCACCCCCAAAAAACTGCAAACAAAGCAAAAAAAAACAATTGCTGGGGAACAGGAAACAAAAGAGTTTCTGGCAAGAGAAAAAACCCCCATGTAATATCAGGTTCCTCACTGCTGCCCACTTCAGACTTTGAGCTGCTGGTGCTACTGGGTGCTCTGTTAAAAGCTTTTATTTTTTGGTAAAAGGAAATCCTGTTTTTCTGGCTTGTGCTTGTCACGATGGCCCCAAGGGAGTTTTAAATATTCATTTACTTTACCACAGTTCAGAAATACTTAGCTCAAACCAATTAAGTTTTTAATTAAAATGCATTAGAAGGAGAATCTTGCATACTAAATTTCTCCTTTTTCTTTTTTTTTTAACAGACACAGCAATCAGTAGAGTTTGGCAGCCCCTGCATTACAACAAATTGAAGCCCAAGAACATTTTTAACCTTCGCCTGTGAATTGCATGACTCACAAAATTGAAGCTCTCGGAGCAGAACCTTGCAACTCCATTTCTTTTTCCCCAACGTGCTGATTTATGTATTGACCATATTCCCCAGGTTCCTCTGACAGAAATGCTGTCATTTTAAAAATAAGCAGCGTTTCATCTGTGGGCATCGTGCTTCTGTGGGTTGCAAGGGCAATATCTGCAGTTCTGTTAATGCAGGAGCGGCTGCAGTAATTGATCTGCGCCAGCACCCACCGCCACCTGAATGATAAATCCATGTTTTAAACAAACCAGTCTGAAAAACTACAGTGAGCCCAGCAAAAAATGCCTGGAGAGAGCCAGTAAAGAAAGATATGATAAAACAAACTGTTACAGAGCCTCCTCTCTGCAATGCCTTGGTAGGGGGCTTAGGTATGGGGTGTCTAGAAGAGGTGACTGATTATGTTCATTTTAAAAAAGCCAAATCTTCAGTGTTCTTTTTGTTTTGTGCTTGCCCAAAACACACACAGTCCCATACCATTGGGACAGCAGGATACAGAAAATATTGCCATTAGCAGGATGAGTCTGAAATCCAGTTTATCATGCTTGTTATCAGGGATAGAAAAACTTATTTGTAGTCTTCCTAAACTTGATTTCATGTAGGGCTGCTGATGTATTTTGATAGAAAATTAAAAATCCCACTAAAACACAAAAATACTTTTAGTTTGGTTGGAAAACAAATTGTGTACAGAGATAAACAACCCTCTCCAAAGTAAAGACAGGAATATTTTATAAAGATCCACTAATCTCAGGTGAAATTGCTTTTCTGTAAGGCCAAAACTAAAAGGATAACAATAAAGGGAAAATTCAGGGCTCATATATTTTCAAAGGAGGAAAATGTCTGTATTTGAACATTTTCCAGACTCCTCAGATGGATGCACCTGGCAGCACCTCTTCACTGGCTCATGGTGTAACACAAAATACTGAAAATACATTACTGCAGAGGCAGAAGTGGGTCCTCAGAGGTGGGGAATTATCAGCAGAGCCAATGCCCACCCAAAACATGACCCCAAGGGGCCCAGGAAAGCCTGTGAACTTCCATCAAACAGAAAATGTATTGATTGGCTTTGAGTCTAGGATTGAACAAGCAGCAGTTCTCCGTGTATAATTTGTAGGTTACCAGTGACAGTGTCACACTTGGCTGTTCCTTCTGAAGTGACATCCTTCTCCCGTGATTCACCCTCATCCCTACCAGGGATAAATGTGGAATAAAAAATCTGTGACGAGAGGCAATATCTATTTTTCATCTCAAACTTTGACACATGAAAAATAGCCTGTTTCAGCTTAGTGCTGGGGTTTTAAATTTGCCCTTCCAGCTCTGTGTTTAAGCAAAAAAAGCCTATTTGCTTTTAAAATGTTTCATTTCCTGTTGTTCACCATCCCTTATCCCTTTAAATGGGGGCCCATTGGTACCTTTTTCCAGTTGCCAAGAACACTGGGAAACAGAAAACCCAAAGAAATTTTTGTTTCTAAACTGAGAAACTAATGTTTTAATTTTTTTTTAAGTCTGATAACAGGTAGAAACTTGGTTTGGGTGAACAAACGAACTGCGTTAACATTTTAGATGCTCTTCCACAGCTCTCTAAGTGTCATGTCCTCCCAGACATGGCCCTCACCACCAGATCCCAGCATCAGGTGTCAGTCCTGGCTGAGCTACATGGAAAGGTCATAAACAGAAGAGAAATTTCTTCATGCCTATGAAAATGGGGGGAGCTGCCTGATTTCCTTGAGAAGAGCTGGGCTCAGCGTCACCCCATGGAGATGTTCAGTTGTTTCCTCTTCCCACTGTTTCTAAATCACATTTCCAACCTGTTCAGTTCTCCCTTTGCCTTACGGTGGGGCTGAGGGCACCAGGCCCAGGCAGATGAGTGCCTGAGAGAGGTGTTAGAAAATGGATGCTCCTGGCATTTCTGGCCACGTTTCCCAAAGAGCACCTTGCTGCCACACTCAGCAGTTTTTCAATGCTTTGCAAGCTCCTGGCCCCACCAGACCCCACCAGCCCTGGATTGTGGTGGGAACTCAGTGTGAAGAGGAGCAGAAGGTTTGGAGAGCATCCCCCAACCCAGCCTGGCTCCCAGCCTCTGCCTCCTCAGCAGGTGTTCAAGGCCAGGTCCTATTTGGAAGGTCATCAGTCCCAAATGTGAATTACAGATGGAATTAATTCAGCCCTGAAGAACAACCAGAATCCTCTTTGTCAGATGATCAGCTGCCTAAAAACCCCTCCTACCAAAACCACAGGGAACGCCTGGACTTCCAAGCCATAATTTGGACTTGTGTACTTAAATCCCTTTATGGCATAGCCATCATCTTCTAAGTCACTGGGACACTTTGGGAAGAGACCTTAATCCAAAAAACACATTTTCCATGACAATTTAAAAAAAAAAAAAAAAAAGATATTAAGTTTTGGTTTGTTTGGGTTTTTTTGCCTGCATGAATCCTTTAGCAAATGCCTCTGACAGTGCCTGCCAAGCGTGGTCAGCCAGGGATGAACAAACGCGGGGGAGGAAACTGCTGGAGCCTGCAGGGCTCCTGTGGGCACTGGGAGAGCTGTTCATAAAAACAACAGGTAACAGCACAGCAGGACTGACCTGCAGCTCTCTGACCCCACTCTTCTGTGGCATTTAGGGTCCGCCTGGGTAATTGGCACATCCTTATATAAATGTATTTTTAATATATATATTTTATATACATATTTTAATTTTTTTTTCAGCTATAGAGGCAATGGTTGAGACACACACTGAAGCTTAGAAATACCCAGAGGAAACAAGCCATGAGTCTGAGTAGGGATGCATCAAGGATTTAAACCTTCCTACATATCTCTCACCTGTCCTGACAGTATTCTTGAAACTCCTGACAGGAGCCAAAGTCCCCAGTGAGATCTCTGTCCCTGCTGGTTCTTACACTCTGCCCTGTGAGACTCCAGCTGGTCACCTGCTGCTGCTGTGCCAAATTCTATCAATTGTACAACACAATCCTGAGAAGGCAAAACCCTTCCAGCAGTGAAACACACCTGTGGCCATCAGTGGTCCACACCTGGGAGCAAGTGCTTCTGCAATAAAAAATTGGCCTGAAGGTCAGAAAAAGCATGAGAATAAAGTTGTCTGAGCTGAACTGAAGTTCCCAGCTCAGTGTTAGATGAAACCACCAACATATGGCAACCTCACAAAACAACCCAAAACCCGTTGAGTTTAATATTTTATTCACAACTTTGAAAGCTGAAGCTTCACCTTGCCCTTGGCACAACAAATGGACTGGCTGAAGAAAGTGCTTTAAAGCTGCAGAGTGCCCAGTGACCCATAAGAGGCTTCCACAGCACCTGGGTGCTCTGTCCCCGGGCACAGAATGGAAGGGAAAATGCAGATTTCATGAGTTGCCAGTGGAGATTTATGTTCAGCTGGTTAAACTTCTGAGCTTTCCTCACAAGAAAAGTGCTGCTCGTTGCCACAGTGTGCTGTGCTGCATGGCCAAGCCTGGCAAAGCAACTCCTGCTGACCTGGAGGTGAAGGGCATGCAGGAACTGCCAGGATGCTTCTGGCATTAATGGATATCACCACTCCTCATTTGGGAATCCAGCAGTTAAATATGCTCCATCCCATGCTGTGTCATGCATGTGATCATCCTTTTTCAGCTCTCTGCAGTCTCTGCTGTCAGAAAAACTCCACGATGACAGCACCTGACGCAGGCTGGAAGAGATGAACATTCATCGTTGTTGAGAATCTCTGAATAAATGTCTGGAGAACATCACAAGATGAGCAGAGCTTGGCTCACAGTAAGAGGTGCTGTACAGAGCAAGGTGTGCAGCCAGAAGGTCCCAACTATTAAAACTTGAACTCACAAAGCAGAACACTTCCAGGAGCTGGCTGTTAAGCAAGGGGATAAAAAACTTGTATTGATGAATGATTTGTCATAGAAGAATGGCAGATGGTGACTGGGTGCAGGAGGTCTGGTATGATGCAGAAGGGATTGATTAGGAGGAGCTGTCACTTGGACACTTGGGATGCTGGGTTTCTGGAATGTGGGATGCACAGGATGTTTTTCCTGCAAGCACAGAGTTGTGCCTGTACTCAGGCTGAGACACACAGGTGTGTACACACACACACAGAGGTACATCCACAGAGTGCTACATTAAAAAATGCTCAAAGCCAAATGCTGGCCACAAGGCTGGGAACCAGATCTGGCTCTCATCCACACGAATTGTCACTAATCCTCTACAGCAGCTTTGTCTTAGTGAGTCATGGGCTAAGCCATGAATTGAGCTACATGGACCACCCTGCTCCAGTGCTTCAGCTGATTTCCCTGGCCCTCTCGTTCAGCATCACAGAAGTGCCTTCAGGATTCCTTTTAAACGCATTCTCCACAGTCTGGTTAAATGTGGAAACAATTAAATAAATAAATAAAGATAATTTAAAAAACCAACAAGCAAAAAACAACACAAAACAAATCAACCCCCCAAAAAATCAGCTTTCACCAGACAAGATTATTGTTTATTCATATTGGTCAAGGTTTTGAGTGATCAAGTGATAAAGGACTGATTTTCTGCCTTCTCTGAGGGGAAAACCACTCCAACAAACAGTGTTTGAATAGGAAAACATCTATCACAGAATGTGCAGTAACCGTGGAAAATGTGAATCCAGGAGCAGGTTTATGAGGAGTGACTCAGATATTGGTCATCCCCAGAAGAGTGGTCAAAACAGTGAGGAGTAGAGTGACAGGAAAGCACCTGCATTGCAGAGCTGGCGTGACTCAGCGGAGAGTTTAATCTCCAGCCTCGCAGATTTCTGTCCTGTCATGCAAGTCCCATCCCCAGGAGCATCCCAAATCCACCCAGTCTGTCTTTTCCTACCAGCTGCAGGCCTGGGAGTTTGGGGCTCACACTCAAGAACATTTCCCTTCCTTTCCAGAGGTGAAATTCTGAGGGAAGAGAGGATCCCTTTCAGTGCAGTGTTCATTCAGGATGAAAAACTGGTTTGGTCACAAAACCATTTGAAAATTGGTTTTGAAAACACCCTGTGCTAGCATGGTTAGGATGATGTTGATAGGGACAGCTGACTCTGCTCTGGAAAAGTGTATAATCAAATTAGGTAAAAAATGAATGGAAAAAGAGTGTTACAATTTTCTAAAAGCCCAAGTATTGTCTTTTCTCCTGTTCCTCTGTTTTTCAATCTTCTTTAAAAGCTAGAAATGTGCCAGTGAAAACAAAAGGCCTGATTCCTGTTCAAAGACTATTCCCACACTTCCTTTAACCTAGAACAACCTGCTCCTCAAACCACAAAACACCCCAACCTTGCACTCACCTGACACCCCACACCCCACTCCCAGCCAGGATGGGCTGGTTCCCACACCCTGCCATCCTTCCCTTCTGCCTGGGCATCTCCAAGTTGTCCTCCCTCCCACAGAGCCACACCACCAATGGTTTTATAGTCTTTTCCTCCTTCCTGTCTCACCAGGGTGACCTCCAGAGAGGACTGGAGTTAGATGATTTCCAAGGATTGCAGAAATATTTCTTGGATGTTTTTCCTGTGAACACAGTATTGGGATCAGAAAGAATTGTACGAAAAACCAAAACATCAGAGCTGGCATTTCTCCAGCTGGCTGCACAGCTCCATTTGGAATAAAAAACCCCATTTATTCTGTGTTAGGCAAACAGGAAACTGGAACAAGCAATGTATCTCCTGGATACCCACCACTCCTGGTATTTGCACTGGCTGGATTTCAAGGCAGCAGTGGACAGGCACAGGCTCAGAGGGCACCAAATTCCCCAAGCACATCAGCTGCTGCCCCACTCTTTTCCTTCTGGTTCGTGCCACTTCTTGATTTCTTTGCCAGTCTTGAAGCAATTTCTCCCAGCTCTCAAGGTTCCCACTTCTCCAACAGCCTCACTGGGGTTTCCAAAGGTTTGGGGCTCAGTTTTGAGCCAGTGGCCCAATTTTTGAGGGTTCTGTTACTGCAACATCTTTACTGCCTTGTCACACCAGGAACTCAGCACCAGTCTGTGCAGCAGCACCATGTGAACAAGCCTAACTCAGCACCAGCACCTTGCAAAGCCAGGATAAGGCAGAGTTAAAGCCTGCAGGCTGGTAGTTGTAGCAGCAAAGTTGGGTTTAATGATTTTATTGCCGGGAGGCGTGACCACTGCCGGGAAGAGGGCCGAGGCAATGAGGAAAGTGAGCACTTTCAGCTGTGGGACTGCAAAGAGTCACACCAGGGGTCTCCTCGCTCTCATTTTTATTAAATTTACTTAATTTTTTTTTTCTTATTTATTTTCTACAGAATCTGAGCCTCTTGAAATAAGTAGTAAATTTTCCAGGGAATCCAATAGCCTTTGGATGTGGTTTTCAGGGTGTGTGAACCACCACCACAGTGAGAAATGCAAAGCCCCTCTGTCACCTGTGGTGCAATGCAGCTGATCTGGCTCTCCAGGTAAAGTAGTTTTTTGTCACAGCTGAACTGAAGAGGGTGTGGGTGATTGTAAAGGTGGCATATCAATCACAGCCTGTATCTGCTTTTGAGGCAGTTTGATGGAAATAAAACACTGAAGTTCTTGTTTTCACTTTTTGTCATTATTTATGTCTTTCATATGCACATTCCTTGGATAAATGCAGTGGAATCTCATAGTGTGAACCGTGAGGGAAAGCAGGAGCACCTGGCAGAGGAAGGAGCAGCTCCCAGCCTGGAAGAGTCACACGTGTTGATTAGAGCAGGAGCTTCCTGATGGGAGTGTTTGCCCTGCTGACCTGATTAATTAATTGACTCATTATCAGCAACCCACCCAGGAGCCATCTAACAGAGTCCATGAGAATATTTTCCCTTGATATCCAGCCCATAGAGAATGAAAATCTACTTATTTTTCATATTTCTCTGGTATATAATTTCCCTGAGGAGTAACACATACAGCTGGATGTCCCCAGCTGGCCATGGAAGGATGAGAACTGAATTTGCAAATATTACAGCATGTTTCCATTTAACAGCTGTTTTTTTAAAACAGGGAAATGTTTTATATAGGCTTAGTTCCATGTAAGATTGGCTCCTCCTGAGGGGGATAGGCCTGGCTGGATATCTTCACTGTTCACTGGGAGAGCAGCAATGCTCAGGTCTACAAAGGCCACATGATCCCAGAATACCTGAGATGAGTCCACTGCACCAAGAATAACCTGCCAGATAAAGGAAATGCTCAGGCCACCCAAGAGACAATTTTCTCAATGTCCAGTGACAAAGGACCTAAAGAGGAAAGTAAAACAGGTGGGTCAGCATAACCCTGGGTTGAAACATTTTCACTCATGGAAGGAGAACTGAAAAATATGGGCAAAATCAAAACTTATTACAGATTATGTTGCTTGTAATTTAAAAATAAAATAGTATCAGTGGAAAATTCTAACAGCTTTACTGGTATGGTTTATATCTGATGGAGAAAAATCCATCAAGCGGCATGCAAACTGACCACAGAATCAGAGAATAACCTGGGTTGGAGGGGACCTGCAAGGATCATTGAGTCCAACTCCTGGCTCTGCACAGCACCAGCCCCAAGAGTCACACCCTGTGCCTGAGAGCATTGTCCAAACACCCCTTGAACTCTCTCAGGCTGGTGCTGTGACCACTGCCCTGGGGAGCCTTTTCAGTGCCCAGCCACTCTCTGGGGAAGAACCTTCGTCTAATATCCAACCTAAACCTCCCCTGACACAACCTCAGGCCATTCCCTCAGGTCCTGACAGCAGGCTGTGTGTTTCCTCCCAGAAGAAGGAGATCTGAGGTAAAGCACTTGGAAACCACCTCTGAGCTGAGCACAGGCCAGGACAGCTGCATGCAGAGGACTTGTCAACATCATGTAGTCATTTATAGCTGCAGTCATTTACAGCTGTAAACTCACTTTTATCTTGCAGCAGCATCAGAGGGATCTGTACACCATAAATGGAGTCATCACATCTCAGCAACACATCCCCTTTCATTTTCTATTGGATGATTCATGTCGCTTTTAACTGAACCAAAGAAACCGTCTTCATCTAAGCAAGCTCAAATAAAGGCAGTGAAGGATTTTTAAGTGTTTATGAACTTCTATGAAGGTCATGTCCCACATTCAAGCCCAGCAGACGTGTTCCCAAACACTAACAGCACCTGAGCTGCCCCAGAAACCGCATGGGAACAGGCATGAGGCCAGCTGAGACTGGTTGGAAAGAAAAAGACCAGATTTTAGGGAAATTGGGAGGAATGGCTGGCAGTTGCTTTTGTTCTGGACTGCCAAGCCATCACAATAAACCTTTCACACTTCTCTCTGTTTCTCTCTATTTCTTTTGAACTCCATCATTTGCCCAAGAAAGTGCCATTAAAACTATACCACTCAAAAAGGGTTGTTTGACCACCATCCCTTGACAAAAATCATAGTTGGGCAAAATGTGTTAATTGGCAAGTTCTTTCCCTTAGCTTATACTTTCTGCCCAGGTTGGTGGCTGAGCCAAGGGCAAGGCTGGCAGATGGAGGATTTGCATCATTAACTCTTGCTCTGATAACACTGAGCATATGCTGAATGATTCATTGCACAATTGTGAGTTGGGTGGCAGCCATAGGAAGAGTTTTGTCCAAAACAGGAGGAAAAGTTGATTGCTCAGTGATGGGTGAGGATCAGCCCTTGAATGTCCTTGCAGCCTTCAAAGAAGTGGTGGCAGTCATGGGCAGTGCTGTTTGCAGAGCAGGGAAGGTGCCCAAGCAGTTACTGCAGGTGCTTCTCTTTTGTGAATGTCACGTCACACCACTGAAACCCCAACCACCAATGTTTTGCTCTGCTGGGCCAAATTAATCTTCTAATGACATTTGTAAAAACACCTCTGAGAATTTGTGCCTGTTCTGTCACAAATCACCAGCTCTTCCCAGCCATGCTCTTCCAAGGAAGCTGCTGTGGGATTTCTGCCTGTTCCCATGGAAGGTGCAGGCAGCATCAAACACATTTGAGGGTTCAGTCATTCCTTGGTGAAGTAGCTGCTCAGTAGTGGTGGCCAGGATGACCACAGATGTATTTTAGGCTATCTTTCAGCACTGTGAAATTCATTTAGCCATTCAACAAGGAAGTTTTGCACCTCTGATTTACAATGAGATAATCTGTGGAGAGTTCTAGAGACACTCAAAGTAGAGAAAGTCATCAATAGGTTAACCCATGATAATCTTGAATTAATTTTTCCAGAAAGGATGCATGAAGTAAGTTTAAAGTTCAGTCGGTGCTGCCATGCTGGGAAATAGAAAAGACAAAATTAAAGATGGAAGATGCTACTTCAAAATTCACAGTGATGATGAGGGATGAACTCAGAGTGTCCTTTTCCCTAAACAGATATCTCTATTATGAATCCTAAGGGAGACAATTCTTTAGCAGCTTAGCAGGACCAGGCAGAGCGTGGGATCCTGATGCCAATCGGGATTCTAATGATTGAACAGCCGAGGGAGTTCCACCTCCAAAATGAGAATTTCCCCTTCTACCCAGGAGATGGCACTAAGGCACTCAGACATCACTTCAGCCTTACCACAAACCTGTTTTCCCTGAAGCTGTATGCTGGGGGCAAAACCTGCAAATTTTACATTCACTGGGTTGTGCTTCTTGTGATGGGACCGGGTGTCCTGAGAGCGAACATGTTTGTGTGGCTCTTTGGATGCTATCACTCGGATTTTAAGTGGATTGTCCTTCTCACAGCTCCAGTGAGCTCTCACCAGATCAGAGCAGCCTCCATCCAGGGATGTTCCTCTGTTTTGGACACAGGGAAGCACCAAATACTCTGAAGAAATATGCCTGTGGCTCAGCCATAGCAGTAATGAGGCAACAGAACCCTGGAAAACATCTCCTCATCTCCACCAGCCACATTCTGACTCATAGCCAGCTTGTTTCTCTGCGTTGTTTCAGGGGTTTTCTCGTGAGCCTTGTTACTACTGTAAAACCTGGTTGCATCCCTTTTTGAACCCTGTTAAGCTCATGGCTGGTGTCATCTTGGTACTGCAGAAAAAGGACTGAAACTGGATGTGTTGAGGTAAAGCCAGTATTTCTAGAGCTTCTCAACTCTTTTTGACCCCAGTGCTCTTCAGTGTTAACCCTGTGTCACTCACACGAACAGGATCCATCCACTGAAAAGCCAGAGCACTGCTGAAGGCAAATTGAAAAGGAAAATTGAAAAACTGATTCTGTGTCTGCTCCCTTCTGCCATCTGGATATATTTGCATGCAGCCTGAATGTTCCCTGCATGCAGCAGTGACTCCCTGGGGCCCTGAGAGCCCTTTGGTGTGTTTGAACTGCCTTGGGACCATCACCATTTCCATTAGCAGGGAGCTGGGGGGGGTAAAGCACTAACAGCATCACTGCCATGACACACAGACCCATATTGGGAAGGGGCAATGATGGCTGGAGAAACAAACGTTTGAAAGAAAACTCTGGGAAGAGAAATAGCAGGAGATGGGGATGCAACAGGCTGGATCCTGAGTGGGGGCTGAAACATGGAGCACAGCTTTCAAAAGCTGCATCTCTAAGCCTGGTCTACAAATCTGAGAAGTGCCTGAGCAAGGATGATGTCAGGAAATCCAGGAAGGATATTTATGTCCAACATCAGCAGCTTCCTTCCTTCTCCCCAATACAAAGTTAAGGACCACTTTAGCAAACCCAGCATCCCTCTACCTGATTGAATATCCTCATTACTGCTCCTGATGGGGTGTAGCACAATGGTATCTTCTGATCCAGGCATTTGTTTTCACTGTGGTTGTGATTAGCATTTAGCAACACGCTTTTTCCTAGTGATGCTACCTTGTATGTCTGCTCTGAGAGCTCATCTAGACACAGCCCCTGTCAGTGCAACAAAACACACCAGAGCAGTGTGGAAATCAGCTTGAGGACCCCAAGTACAGTATGGGCAGGCAGGAAAATGATGCTTTTTTCATAAGAACAAACTGTCTGTAAGGCCATGGGGTTAATTTTAAGTGGTGTAAAAGTACATCTTTCCGCTAAGAACATCTCAGTTCTCATGGTCTCGTTTTCCTCAAAGTCAAACTCTGTCTCCTCTCTGATGTAAGCAAGTATTTTCCCCTACTTTTAAGGTTAAAGGTAGTTTCATTGTTTCTGTCCTCCAAAATTGCCACTATGCTTAGATACAGTGGGAATACCCTGTGTCACCCAAATGCTGCATTGGGTCAGCAATGCCCCACAGCAGAGCAGCTTTGCAGAAACACTAACCTCTTCTGCTTCCCTGCATCATCTGTTTGGAGCTTGGCCCTGCCAGACATCATTTTGCTAAATCCCCCAGAGCTTAGATGAACTCCTTGGGGCAGGGACCAGTGTGCTGCTGTGTCTACACAGTCCCTGTCACCAACAGGTCTGGGCATATTTGATATAACTGTAAAATAAGTTATTTGTTCTCATTATTTTTGATATTTTAGCTGTATCTGTTAAAAATGTCTTGCTTATCCCTCAATACTGCAAGGATGTCCATTAAAAGGAATACCTTTAAGGAGTCAGGGAGAGGTTTCTCTACACCACCTACTCCGGGATAATTTTGGCATCAATTTAGAAGACCCAGTCAGGTCACTAAAGCCACAGCAGAAGCGCTGACAGCCCTTCCCAGGTCTGGGTTCGGCGGCTCTCCATTGCCATCTTCAGGCTGGGAGCAGCCTTGATCCTTCCAGAAACTTAAAAATCCCGGACGCGGCAAACTCAATTCCGGTTCACCCAGCATTAGCTGAAATTGACGGCCAAAACCTGGAATAAGGTGTTAAATGTAAAGGAGGGGAAGGAGCTCTGCAAGGCTGGTACCCAGCTGCCCTGAATAACACAGATATTTCCCTCCCTGTGAGGGCACAAGGTTTTAGGGAGTAAATTAACACCAACAATGCTGTTTAACACACACTGCTTCTTGCTGACAACGTTTATCATCAAGTTTTCTTTAAAGCACATAAATTGAATGTGCCCGAGTGATTTTATCTCTGCAGCCTCCATTGCCCCCCCCCCCCCCCAAAAAAAAAAAACCCTTTTTCTGACTGTGATAAAAGATGAGGCTCTTGGGAGATTTTAATCATAATCTGCACTTAATCTACACTCTGCCAAACATTTCACATCTGACAGACACGGTGGTGGGTTTGGAAGAGATGAGGTATCCCAGGCTTTCAGGGTCTCTGATGAGCAGTATCACACAGGCAGCTTGGAGGGCCAAAGAGCTGTAATCACAGAACAACATAGGTAACACATCCTAAAAGAAACCAGAAAAACATGGAATAATGTAGGTGTCTGGCCCAACAAGGCCAGCCTAGATGAGGCCACTCAGACCCAGCACTGTCACCCACTGAACACCTCCATGCCATTCCCCCACCTCTCCAGTCTCCAGATGGTGTCTGACCACCCTCACGGTGAAAAATACTCTCCTAATTAGATCTGGTTGGAAAATCTCTTTCTAGGAGCCCAGAAATCATAGAATCATAGAATGGTTTGGGTTGGAAGGGACCTTTGAAGGTCATCTAGTCCAACCCTCCTGCACTGAGCTGGGACTGATGCCGCTACTCAGAAGAACATTCCAGCAGCCAAACTACTCTCATGGTAGTTTGTACCAGCTCCCACGACTGTTCACAATTTTTTCCCACTGCCTCAGTCCCTGAAATCCCAGCTCTCAGGGCCAAAATGGATGATCCTGGTGCTTACCACGGCCCCCTTAGCGCCACTCAGTGAGTGGACTCTTTCCATCGCGGTGTCCATCGCGCATCCTTCCCAAAGGGCAGCCATTGAGCAGAGATGGGAGATGACCAGTCCAGCCTCTTCAGGAAGATGCTGTAGCTGTCTGCATACTCAGAAACCCAGCGGCTGCTGCAGAGAACATGGGGAAGGGGGTAAGGAGAGGACCTCCATCCTGTGGTTCGTGCCCCAGGACAAGGGACCTGCCTCCCCTTCTGCAGTGTTTGACCACCCAGCCAGGAATCTGTGTAGAGCAAACCAAGCACATTCAGATGGGATGGGGGACAGGGGGAACAGCCTGTCTCCATCAGGAACGGGGCAGATGCTGCCACACACACGGTTGTCATCGGGATCAATCTCCCGCGTGGACCAACCATTACATAGGCTCAGTCTCCAGCCCACATACAACTCCAGGATCACAGATTAAAATCTGCAATGCAGAGCTGAAATATCTGTGTGCTAGGGGAAGGTGGGGGGCATGAGGCAGCAGGGAGGAATTGTCTTTCCAGTGAGAAATGAGAGCTCAGGAGCAGTTTATGCCTGTTTGGTTCATAGTGTGCAGATGAGTCACGTTGCAAACAGCTCCTGCCCTGGTTGATTTGAGAGAGCCCTTTCCCAGGGGAAGCCTGGGCATGGAAATGATGAGACATGCCTCTTGCCCTAGCCCCACAGGGATCTTCTTTCCACAGGGATTAGGCTGTCCCAGAAATTGTCTCCCCACTCCAATCAACCCCGCTGCAAAACTTTTCAAGAAAAGGCTGATTGGGCTTTGAGAGTGGATTTGTCCCTAAGGGAATTTCTTTGGGGTCATTGCATAGCACGGACAGGGAGATTTATGCTTGAGAAACACCTTCCAATTCCAAGCAGCTCCAAAACCTCCCTGCCCTACTCTTACCCTGTCCCCCACTCCCAGCAGCCACCCTCTCCTCCCCATCCCACCTCTCTCTTACTAATTGAAGCGGCTCTCTTCAGGGAAAACGGGAGAAGGCCTTAACTCCTCTGTATAGAATCCACCATGGACTCCCGTCTGGTGCTGGTAATCTTGATTGTAGATACTTTTCCACTCAAGGTTAGAGCAGTCTAGTGAAAGAGAATCCAGATAATTAAAAGATTTTTTTTGGTCTCTGTCTCCTGTATTGCACAGCCTGAGTGTTCCCCCTTCCCCTGAGCTCCACTGGCAGTTTGTGCTTCCAGTGCTCCTGTTGGAGCTCCCATGATGAAGGGATTAGCCAAAGGAAAACACAGGAATTTCTTCCCTGGTGTAGATAAAGTCATTTAGATGAGATTATTCAGCCCTTATTTCCCATAGCCTGTGTGAGGAAAGCCACACAAGGCAGACCTGGAAATGATATCTTGTGATCTTCCTGTCTGGATATTGGCTTGTCACCTGGTATATATTTTCCGCTACTGTCTAGATTTTCTTTCCTTCGTGCCATTAATCAGGGACTAAACCAGGGAAGAGATCCATGGTTCACTTAACCCCTAACTGAACACCATCACATCTGCTGTGATATCTTTCCCAAAATCCCTGTGGGACCTGGTTTGAAAAGGTACCATCTCCCATCTGACTCTCCAGAGATGTCTTATCTGTGTGTTAACAGCTTGGTGTGTGTCCTCCTGTCTGTTCTGATCGAGCAGATCTGCCTGGGTATGAACATGCAGGGAGGACACACAGAGAAGAGCCACCCATTGTAGACGTTTCACCTTCTCTGGGTATTTTTAAAATGACACATTCCTATAATGAGTCATTGGTAGAGTATTTTTGTTGTGTTCACTGTGGCTGAGGTTACAGGTGTCTCACAGGTGCATGACCATGTCAGGCTGTTAATGCAGCCCAGCAGCAGCTCCTGTGCTATGACATTATTTCCAGGGAGACCACATTGAGCAGCATTGTGCTCCATGGGGTGGCCTGTCTGGAAATTGGGGTGAAAGAAACACCATTCACAACACTCCAAACTCTTCTAGAAGATAACTCTTTTTCTCTGCCCTGCTTCTCCCCACTGATGGGCAGATGGTTTCAGGGGATCCGTGAACCCTTCCTGTGTCACTCACTTTCCCTTCACCCTCCTCAGCCTCTTCTGGAATTAAGTTAAAAACCCAAAGCCAGGCTGAAGGCCACCAGTCATTCTCATGGGGCAGCTGCCACAGCCCCCATCCACTGACCTTTCATTAAAATAGATGAGCCAAGGTTATGGTATTTGTATTTATCAGCATTGTACAGCCTTTCCTGGTACAAATCCCGGGTGAATTGCTGGTAGGTGACCACGTTTGAGGATGGCAGTTCCCTCTGCACCAATGCCCCTGAGACAGGGGAGAAGAAGAATGCGGAAGGTATCTTAGGCAGCAACAGAAGAAGGTGCATTAGTCAGGAATCACCATCAATTACTCATGCAAATCCTCACTCTATACTTCGGATAGGGTAAGTTGAAGTCTCAACTGGCATAAATCAGGGGAGACCCAGTCACTCCAGCAGAGTTTTGCTGAAGTGCACTAATTTTGCATTGATCTGGCTCGTGGCACAAATAGGAGAAGGATTTATGTTGGTGCAAAGCAAGTGGAAGGAGCCGTGCTGTCTCCACATTGCCCTGGAGTGCTAAAAGGAGCTGAGACACTCTGCAGCAGGTCTGTGTGTGAAAGGGAGAAAAACTGCACTGCTGGCTTACACAGGGGCAGAGCAGGAAGGGAAAAGCCCACAGGAGTTTTGTCATTAGCACAAGACAGATTCAGATGGGCTTGGCAAGGAGATGTTTGCAGCCCTCAGATGTCAAGTGCAGTCCATATGGAGACATGTCCACCTGAGCTGCTTGTCCAGACTCTCCTTCTATTTAGTGGAGAGAGAAAACCTGCCAGGGCTTACTTCACCTCATTGTCAGGGTGGCATTGAAGCTACAGGAGATGGCTGTGTCTTTGCTCCCCTCTGATCATGGAAGAATCCAGACACAGGCATCCCACACTGGGAGAATCAGCTCAGGGAACAGAGAGGACATCCTGGTCTCCTGTTGGCTTCTGGAGCACTGCTGAGCAATGGCACCCTCTTCACTTTCAAGCAGGAGCTCAGGGGAAAATCCCCACTGCTCTAGGATGGTTGAGCATGGCAGAGTGATGTTTGCTGACCACTCCTTTTGCTTTTCTGACTTCCATCAGCATTTTAATCCATGCAAGCAAGCTGTTAAATGGTGTGGCTGAGAGCTGGCGGCTGAGAGCTGGCTACCATCCCCTTTGCTGCATTTGCTGTCAGACAGGTACCCATAGCAGAAGGCATTCAAAAACCACTCAAACCCCTCACATCCAACCAGAATCCTTTTCCCTCCCTGCACTTCTGCAAAGCGGGGTTGACAGCATCTCCCTGTATCCCAACAGAGCTGTGAAGATAAAACCCTTAGAGACCCTTGCTAGCAGTGGCTCTTCATGCACTGAGATGTTTCTAAAACCCCAGCTCCCTACACCCATGCTTTGAGCTGGCCTAGGAGCTGCATATTCCTGGTGACAGGTGCTGTGCCCATGTGTGCATCCTTGCCAGGCTCAGCCCAGCACCGAAGCATCATCAGGATGCTGCCCTGTGCATCCAGCCAGCATGGACCAGGGGCTGGGGGCTGGCAAAGGCCCAGGCAGACAGCCCCTCAGGCAGCTGGACATGGCCAGTCAGCTGTTCACCAGCAGTGCCAGCATCAGGGGTTACCCTCTGTTCCATCTGTCGGAGCAGGAGCTGGAAGGGGTGGGCAGCAAGACAGGTCGTGCATCGGGTCAGCAAGAATTTCCAGTTTCCCTGCCCGTCTTGTTGTCAGGTCAGAGGGCTGGCACTCTGGTAGGTAGCACTTGGGCACGTCTGGAACAGGAAGGAATGAAGGTGTCTGCAGAAAAAAGTCCCGTGTGAGTGGAGAGGCAGCAACTGGGGAGGGCAGCTGCTAAAGCAGCGTCGAGCAGCTGCCCACAGCAAAGCCTGGGCCTCGGCGGGGTCAGCATCTCTGGGGGCACAGTGGCCACAGAGCAGCTCTGTGGCTCTCATTGAAGCACAGGAACCATCACAGCTTCCTCTGTCAGCCCATCTTACAGCTTGGGCCCTGGGTGGGCAGAGGGAGGGAGGGAGGGAGCCTGGGCAAAAGCTGCGGTTTGGTGGTGGGAGAGGGAATGGCTCCAGGGTTCATGTCAAGGAAAGGCTGAAGAGGCTGCTGCTGTGGCTGATCTGGGGGGGCTCCAGCCTCTCCAGCTGCACACTGCAGCTCCAGATGGTTTTTAGGGGCTCAGAAAGGGATTCTCCTGCTGTGAGCTCCACCAGGCTGCTGGGACCAGCAAGGACCATCCTCACAGGGTTTGTCTATTGTTGTTCTGGGTCTCTGTGGGTTTCTGTTTGTCCCTCAAACTCCAGGGTCCTCAGAGCAATCCCCCAGTGTTTCTCCTTTTCAAGACTGACAGTAGGGCAGGTGGAGGCTGCAGAGCTACAGGAACTAGCTGTATCTGGGGGCTTCCCCCACTGAGGATGGCCAGAGCTCCTCCTGAGGCATCTCCAGAGGGACAGGAGCCTCTAGGAGACCACAGTAGGGATGGCTCATCAGCCAGTGCTTTCTTCTTAACACAAGGAGTTCCCCACCTTCCCCTTGGGAGTAGGTTACTGCCCAAAATGTCACAGATAAAAACATCACAGTTGTTTTATCCTCCTAGAAAAGTACAAATCCTATCAGGGCCAAGAGGGAAACCTGGGCCTCCCACATACCTCATCATCACACTACCCAGTGGGACAGCTTTCTTTGGCAGGCCTTGGGAATTAATAAGGAGCCAAAGGGAGCTGCAACCCAAGCGAATCAGACATAGCTTCCTTCCTTCCCATCTCCCAAACTACACCAGCACCTCCACAGGAAGCGTACAGCCTTCCAAAAATAAAATTTTAAAGTTTAAATGAAATAAATAAAGGAAAAGGAGAAAAGAAAAAGAAACTGATATGCACGGCTCGGAAACCACGCTCCAGCAGGCAGGGGTTAAACTTTGCCGCCGCAGCCGGGATCCTGGAAGCGGAGCAGCCACCTAAGGCTGGGGCTGCCCGGGGAGCGCCGGCCAGCCCC
>NW_008236769.1:14831451-14831884 GCF_000691975.1 Corvus brachyrhynchos | reverse complement strand
CCACACAATGATTTCTCTGTTGTTGCCCCCTCCCTTTTCCTCCCCAGCCTCAACTTTTTTTCCCTCTCTCGTGAGTGTATGAGCCCAAAGCACTCCAGCAGCCGAACATGCCCCCCACCACTTCTCCGCAGTGGCCCAGTGCAAGCCGCAGCTGTCCCCACCGGGCTGCCACAAACAATTAAGCCAGGGCAGGCGGAGCGAGGCAAATCAGATTAAATAGCTCAGGGGGTCGCTCGCACTGCGAGGAGATTAGAAAAAAAACAACCCCAGTTCCCCACAGAAGTCTTCTCAGGCCCGTGTCAGGGCAAGGAGCCAGCTCCATCCCAAACGCAGTCCCCCTCCTCAAGGCGGTACCGGGATGGGTCTGATCCTGACGCACCCACCAGCCCCACGGGGAGCAAGCGGAGTCCAAGGTTCGGCACCGGTCCAGCAA
>NW_008236769.1:14829354-14831437 GCF_000691975.1 Corvus brachyrhynchos | reverse complement strand
AGTGAGTGTAATTAGCATCACTCCCCACCAACAGCTTTACCGGAGGGTGCAAGGGGGATTTCCCGCACAAGGGATGGGGGCACAAGCCGAGGGCACTTGGTCGTGATGGGACCTGCTGGTGGGTCACAGCCGTGGGGACCACGGCAGTGCAGACAGCACCCACTCCTGCTGCCCGCTTGGCACCATCCCAGTCCCCAGCTGTCCTGAGAGGGGAGCTGGCAGCCTGGGCCGGGGATCCAAGGCAGGAAAAGGGCGCGGTACCGGTACGTGTGCCTGGGTGGGTGAGTGGTAGTCGTCCTGCCAGCAGAAGTCCTTCCGGTAAATGCTCTTGTACTTGTCCAGTGCGGGTGGCAGCTGGAAGAGAGAGAAGGCAGACACAAGGAAATACTAAGATTCAGGGGAAGCCTTCAAAAGTGGCGATACAAACCCAAAATGCTCCCTCATAGCTCAGGAGAGGATGAGCTGCTCTTCTGGGCCACCTGGGGCCAGTCCAGTGGGGTGACCCCTTGCCCAGTTAAGCCCCGGGCAGGATGGCAGGGAAGGTCCTGCACTCTTTTGGCAATGGTTTCTGGGGCTCTTCTTGTCCCAGGATTTCCCCATGCAACAAAGACCTTCCTCCTGCCTTCCTCAAACCTCCTCTGACTGCCCAAATGGCCCCAGGCAGAGGACTAATACAGAGCTGCCGAAATACTTTGATCAGCTGCTGAGGTCCAGTGTCACTCAGGTTAAATCAGCACATGCTCCCATCTCCTATTTCAGTAACATTTGCTATGTGCTTATCACGTATTTAAAGAGCTGGCTAATGTCAATACTCATTCTGCAAAGCCGTTGGAGAAACCATGGAAGAAAACTCTGCCAGGGGATATAAAGCCTGTGACACCTGCCCTAACTCCAGAAATCCTTGTGGTGCAAATTTTTGGAGACAGGGAGAGGATTTTAGGGAGAGAGCACTATCTGTGTGTCTTCTCCCTCAGCATGCACCATGAGCACTGCTGGAGCCAGGAAAGCTGCTGAGACAAGCCTTCAGGCTGGCTCCAGAGCTGTTTCTATGCTGAAGCATTAAACGTGATAACTCATCAATGCATGGCAAGGGCTGGGGGAGATGAGCTCTGATTGCAGGTGTTACTGTGATCTCCACTGCTGCACAAACACATCCACCACACAGGCGTGGCTTGGCCAGCCCAGGCAGGGGCTGCACTGCCACGTCCCTGTGATTAGGGACACTGCAGCAGCACCTTAGGGAGGGCTTCGTGTGCCTCGCCAACAGTCACCCACCATGGGCAAGAATATATTTTATATTCTCTGTCCTTTTTTTCACATTTCACTCTTTTCCCCCTCTGGGCTTCCCAAACCAGTGTTTGCCTATTATCTTCCCAGCAGACCCAACCAAACCCAATACTGAAACACCAGTGAGGATGAGAGTCCTGTGTGTACTTCACCTTCCAGGCCTTTGCATCCCTCATCATCTCCATGGTGAACCAGGAACCTGCACCAGAAAATTAACTCAGTTAAAAACCACCAGACCAGATCTTCTCCTCCATCCCACCTCCAGGGATAAGGGAAATGGAGATCTGAAGCTGGCTACTGGTGGGAGGAAGGGGATTCAGCTGGGGCTGAAATACTCAAATTGGCAGAGTATGACTGATTTCATCCAACTTCAGCAAAGCAAAATATACCCAAGCAGGACATACGGAGATGGACACTTCAGGGGATGCAGTCTGTTGGAACCCAGAAGGGATGAGATGGAGGCATCCCAGCACCACCAACCCCAAAGCCACCCAGAGGGTGAGCAGGTGTGACCCCTCCTGGGGCAGGGAACATCAGTGATGGGATCCAACAATGCTTGTGAGGTCATGGTGTCTCCAGGGTCAAAGGAAAACTCCATTGTGACACCACTGAACTTCAGAACCCTGGAGGCCTTGGTGGAGGAAGGGGAGCCCAAGGGGGTTGGGGTTTTTTCTTGGAGGTGAAGGCACCCAACAATCATGCTGGGGGGCTGTTGCCCACTTCTACAGCTGCAGCCAGCCATGCTGGGGACACCTGGTCAGGAGAGGGACAAAGCCTGCCCTTTGTGAGCCCTTGA
>NW_008236769.1:14812471-14828988 GCF_000691975.1 Corvus brachyrhynchos | reverse complement strand
TGAAGAGGTGAGCAAAAGATGGGGAAACTGAGGAGAAAAGGACATACTTTGTGGGTGTGCTGAGCAGAAGGAAACAGCATCCTTACCTCCCTGCATGGAAAGATGGGGAACATTTCAGAATTAAGGCAGGCAGGGATCTCCTCTTGGACTCAGAGGGTGGCTGAGCACACCTGAACTGTCCCCTTCAGATGCTGCCATTCTCTTCCTCTGATGAGCTGCAACATGAGGCAGCAGGGGATGCTCAGATGGAGTCCTCTGTCCCATGAATAGAGAGCAGCACCACACCAGGTCCACAGAGCAATATTTAGTCTTTAAAAAACATCAAGCCTTGACCAGGTTTGGATGCATTTCACCAAAAAGACTAATCTTGCCTAATTTTGGATGCACACAAGGAGGATATCTCCCTCTGAGCTGATCCATCCTGACTTCCTGGCTCATTCAGCCCAGTTCATGTAACCAATCCAGGTATGTAGCTGGGGCTGAAATAAACCCAGAAAGCCCAGGTTTGGTGAGCTGAATCCAAGAGCCCAATTAGCTGCATGTGAGCCTAGTGCAGCTATTGGTTCAGAAATGAGGTTCTCTGCCACTACAGTGATGCAAATAGTGGTAAATGCTGCTTATGAGCCAGGAAGATGAGATCTCAGCTCCAGGAGGAGAGCCAGTCACAGACCTGTGTTCGCAGGCACCGTCGGAATGAGCTGAATTCCAAGTTATTTCTCTCTGCACACTGTTAGGCACCAGTGTGCAACTGGAGCCCAAGGATGCTCTGGCAAGGGTTGTGAGCTGCTGACAGCTCTGCACTGGTGTCAGGAAAGAGGAGAAGCCCTTCATCCTCACTGCATCTGATGCAAATTAATATTAGAATAAATAATGCAACAAGGAAAGAAACTATTTCCAGAAATGTGAAACTCTCATGTTCTCCTGTGCTTATATTAAAGGGATTACACTCCATTTCCTTCTTAATACAGCTAATGCTCTATGGGAAGCCCTCAGGCCAGGGATTAAAGCACTTATTCAATTAATTAGGAACAAACTTCTGCCTTAAAGTCAAACACACAAATATCAGTAAGCCCTTGAGAGTGTCTTCCTTCCCGGGCAGAGAAAATGGATCCTATTTCTGGTGTAAATGAAACCAAGCCTGCACTCTAGGATTACCACGAATAATATAAATTCAGAAGAATCACTTTTAAAATATCACAATTATGTAACACAGCAGAGTGAAAGAAAGATAGTCCCATCATCTTGAACTCAGCACTGGAACTCCCATCATGGGGAGCCAGATCAGGTCCTACAAGGATAATATAAATGAGCTACAATTTTAGGATGTAACACTGGCAACCAGCTCCAAGCTGCAGGCACAGCAGTGTTTGGGAATATTTGAAGTTAGGGGTGAAATCCTGGCCCTGGTAAACACAAAAAAATAAAATGCTTATTCAGTAGGATCCGAATTTCACCTAAGGTGTCTGATTCATTACTGAGATAGGAGACAATTTCCAAAACCTGGCTCCAAATCCTAATCTTTCTTGATGATAGCTTGATCCTTCCGTCTTCTCGCAGGCACAGCTCACATGAAATTAAAAGGCATTTTGCCAGAATAGTTTATGCAGGAACAGCCCACTGTTGCTGTTCAGTTTCCCATTCCTTCTTCCCAAATACCAACGGATGGGGCTGATAGTTGCCAGCACAATCTCAATTAGAAGTGGGTAGGAACCAAACTCCCAGCTCTCGCCTTCCTCTGCCTCCAAGAGAACTTATTTGCCTCCTCATTGCTAATGCAGAACTGGAGAAAGCTGTTCCCTGCATTGCTGCTCTCTGTGTAGCTGTCTGCACACCCCTGAGACAGAAGACAGTGCTGAAGACAGAATAAACACCTGCAGGAGGAAATTGCTCTTAAATAATTGGTTTATTTTCACAATACTCCAGGGAGATGATGGCTCAGATTCCCAGACTCAGGAGCTTAAACCAGTCACGTGAATGGCAGCACCCCTGTTTCTCAAGGCAACGACAACTCCAAACATCCAGGGAGGTTTCCCGAGGGTGCTGGTGCTTTTGGCCTCTCCACATCGTGCTACACACATGCACAGAAGCAAAGTACAAGTCAGCCAGGACCAGAAAGTCGAAGGCAGACAATTATGTGTTTTAGTAGCACCTTGGGAGAATTTGCCAGTGGGCCTAAATGTGTGATAGCTGAGCTCAGGTCCTTCAAAATCAGGTAGGAAGAGTTTGAGTCAATGATCTTAATTATAGTGTAAAACAATGAGATTTATGTACCTGAGCTGTGCAGGTCCTTCCTGGAATCTTGCTGGTCATTCCCCCTGTGCACAGAGGGGTGAATTTCCCTCTGGAAAGTCAATCTCATAGCCTCAGTAAGACTGCAGTTGCATAGAGGACATGATGCAGAGATAAATTTCACCTCAGTTTGGCCCTAATTTACCATTTTTGCTGTCTTTTTCCACCTGTGAAATGCAAGAGTTCTCTCTAAGCCTGTACTGCCCTTGTGCAAGGCGCTGCTCTGGGCACTGGCAGGGTTTGGGGGAACCAGCTCAGCTATTAACAATTCCAGGCACAAAAACACGGCCAAAGTAGACATACCTCCCTGTCATCCCAGCTCCTGACAAGCGCTCCTTGGGCCAGGAATAAGATTCATTGCCCCCATGAGGATGTTGAAAGAGGGAAGTGAGGGGTAAGCAGGACCCCCAGCACGAGGAAGAGGCAGGGTGTAATCTGGGGATCTCCATTCAGGTTATCACCACCAGGAGACAAAGTGCAAAGAGGGGACTCTTCTTCAAGGGACGGGTGTTGACAGCCCATTCTGTCAGCAGGAGGTCAGCACCCATTTGGGTCTAAAAACATGAACTTCCATGGCACTGCAGCAGTCCAGCATGGGCACGTTTCCCATGGAGTTGTTTCATCCTTCTCTCCTGTTTTCTTGGCAGATGGGTGGCGGCATTTGTGGCGTCTTGTGAGCAGAAACAAGCAGCATCCTTTAGCCTAAATCCAGTCCTGCTGCTCTCTTCCATCCACCTAAAGCACTTACAGGACTGAGCCCTCAAAGCCAAACCCCTTGTTACACAGACACTCCTCTGTGCAGAGGACAAGGGCAGCTGGTGAACTCAGTGGTGGTGTTCCAAATCTTTGGGCAGTTCCACTGTAACCTGCTAAAACAATCAACTGTTTGTCCCTGATTATCCCCCAAAAATCATCCATCAGCAGAGGATGGCTGAAATCTCATCACTGCCTATGTGATGTGTCCTGTGATATAAATCATGGCATATTTATGCACCTGTGTAAGGCAAATACATATAGGTTTTGTTGGAGAGCCTAAATCTGCTCCCTAATGCCGTTGTTTAAACAGCCCTTTAACCACATCACTTTTCTCCTCGTTAGGTTAAGTTGCTGGAGGTGAAAAAGTCCTTCCAAAATGGTTTTCACTCACTCACTCAGTCCAAAGTAAACATGCCTCTGGGACCATTATGTGTATCAGGTATCCAAGGCTTTGTTAAGAGCTTGCCTGTTAGGTAAATTCTGCTCCTCTTTCTCCTTGGAAGAAACAGGTTAAAATTAGAGACAGGTTCACAGGAGTAAAGCAGAGCAGCTTTACAGAGAAATCGGAAAAACAGACAAAATTCAGAGCAGCTCACACAAGTGACCCAAGTCTCAGAGAGTCTCTTGGTCTAAAGTAGCTCTGGCTACAATATGACATTGGCTTGATTTATGCCTGTCACTTGTGATCACATTCATGGCAGATCTCTTGGTCTGTGCTGGACATTTTCACCAGCAGTCAGCAAAGACACCCTAAAGAGCTGAGAGCCCAGAACAACAAGCACAGCCTTTGCTAACAATACATAAAGAGGAAATGTGCATTTTTAGCACATCATGAAAACTCTCCAGCTGTATGCCCACAGGCCTGGAGGAGCACCTGGGCTTTCCTTGAGCATCACCTCACATTACAACCACATCTGCTTCTTAAAGGCAAGTCTGGCAGGACAACCACCACTCCGAATCAGCTCATCCAGACCTCATCCACACCTGACTACAGTGAAGAGGAGCTTTTCCATTGATTGCTCCGAGGTTTGGGCTAGCTATGCCAGTGAGAGATTCCCTCACTGCAGTCATTAGAGCTGTTCAGCTCATCTAAACTTGTCGGGGAGAATAAAGCAACCACCTGCTTCCAGTGACAGGAAAAGTAAAGTGAGATCAAACACAAGCAGGAGGAGAGAATTTAAGCAATGCAAGAGGTGGCTGCATGTCATTTCAGAAGTCACCTTTTGTCTTTGATCTGTGCTTAGGAAGTGGGCACCTCCTGGATCAGATGGCCATTGGAGAAGTGTGCCACCGAAGCCATCCCACCTTGAAGTCTCAAGTGTTTGCTTTCCCCAGGGATCCTCCTTCTACTTCTGCTGCTGTGTAAATCATCTGCCCTAAGATTTCCTTTAGAAAAGCCAAATAATCCAGATTAGGGAGCAGGGACCAGGACTCGTGTCCTCCCCTAACACCAGGATTGTTCACTGCACTGTATTGTACATGCACAGGTAGATCTCCTAGAGATCAGGGACTTATTATAAAAGCTGCTATGCAAACAAAAAAGCCCTGGCCCTGAAAAGCTTACAGTCTAAACACGAGACTCATCAAGACTTTGACTGGAAGTATTTTAAAGACAAAGCTCTTTGAGACAAAGCAAGCTACAGATCACACAGAAAATCTGTGTCAAAACCATGGATAAATCCCACTTTGCTGAATCCTCACTTCTCCTCTTAACAGCTCCTTGGAGCACTGCCTGGGTTTTGCTAACAAAGCATTCATTTTAGCAGCACACTTTGGGGGAATAAAACACTGTGCCATTTTCATGTGGCAAGAACATGCAGCAGCTTTCTAGAGGCCGAGATTCACAGCAGCCATGCATGCAGATATTGACCAACCCTGGGCATGCAGCAAAATAAACCCTCTGCATTTAGTTTGTTGATGCCTTCAGTGAGTGTTAACAAGTGGAAAAATCAGGGGGAAGAGAGAGCCTGGTCTCAGGTTACCCCATAAATTGGTTAAGGCTGCAGAGGGGATTACAGTGCCAGAGCCATCCTAAGCACGGAGATGTCATTACGGCAAAATCAAAGGTAACCATGGGGCTTGGCAGGTAACTGTCAACAGCCACGGGAAAGAGCCGGCCTGGGAAGGAGCTCCACGTCAGGATGAAATTCAGTCACCTTTATTTTCATTTCAGGTGAGGGGTCAAGCAGAAAAGCTATCCCCAGCGGCCTTTATTTACAGTTTTCAAGGGAGCGGCTGATGAAGCATTTAGAGGAAGAAGGATGAACCTGCTCGCCCCTCACTCAGGGAGACCAGCCTGATGACAGACAGAGGATGTTGTAATGGCACAGGAGCTGGGAAGGAGCCTTTTATGAATGAAATGGCTGTGGTGCTAATGAAGTCCCTCACAAAACTCCCAGTGACTTGAACAGGGCCAGGACTTCACTGTAATATTTGCAGGGAGCCCAAGGAAATTATCTTCCCACCAGGACACTTTCTGCAGCACAGGAACTCACTCCCACCAGTGGTAGCAACACACAGCCCTGTAAGCAGATTTCAAGGCATTTCTTCAACTTTTTTCTTTTACTTTTCTTCTCTCCATCCTCCCTAGGCAACCAACCTGAATTTCTAGCAAGCCACTATATGATCATTTTTTCCTTCTAGACACGTTGAAAATTTGCTATAAAAACCTTGCAAGGTTTTTGTATTTCTCTGGATCTCTTGCTGATGAATGAATACAGAAGCTATAAATGGTTTTGTGTTGTCAAGTCAGAGTAGCTACATCCATGTATGAAAAACTACCATGGGCTGTTCTGTGTTCTGAGCTCACATCCACACGGCCCAGCCAGCACTCCCAGTGAGAGACTGGTTCCATGGAAACTGCCCACTGGAGAAGTTTATAGCCTCTGAGCCATGCCTAGGGATGGGAGAGTACTGTAAATCCCAAAACATGCCTGGTACATGCTAATAACTGGACAGCACGGACAGTTGCAGGTCACTGGCTGGGCCCATGGCATGGTGCTGCTCAATGCAGCAGTGGAAATAGAACCACTGTGTATGTTCTGGGCATCCAGTGTTCTCCTGGGTTGCTATCAGGTGAATGGAAGATGACTTGCAGGGGAGTTTTAAGTCCTCACAGCTTCCAGCTGACCAGCACGGGGAGGAGTGTGTGATGGCATCCCACAGGAACCCCACAAGGCTCAGTTCCAGCTCCTCCACGGACTGTGGGATGCAGCCAGGCCTCTTGCCATTCCCAGAAATCCCCACCCAGACAATGAAACAGACAACAAAGGGCAAAATTCCTCCTTTTCCACTCAGGCACTGGAAACCTTCCTTCACCCTCCCTCCTCTTTAAAGACCTAAACCCAACCAGCAGCCAGTTTTGCAAGGGTTAACCAGCATGAAATGAATGTGGAGAGACAGTCCGGGACCGTAATCACTTATTATTTTCAGGTAATATGCTTTATCTCCGACTAATCTCCTCATCTGGAGAAACACTCACTGCAGACAAGAGTCACTGAGGTTATCTCTGATGATGGGGCTCCACGGGCTGCTGGCTGCGAGGGACCGAGGAGAGGCCAAGGAGAGGACTTCAATTATGGCCTGAACTATGCTCTGGTAGCTGAAAGGCCATTGTTTAATCTACTAGAAATCATCTATTTTAGCAGATAAAGGGATTACTTGGGTTTTCTTTTCCCCAAGAACAGCATGTTATTCCAACTACTAATGGAACATTCGGTATTTAATTAAAGAAAAAGCACGGGGAGAAGCAACACAGGCATCAACATCACTTCTGGGGAAATTCAAATTGATTGTCACCCTTTGATGCTGCTCAATCACCTCTATCTCACTCACCCTTCCTACAACCCAGATTAAATCATCTGGTTCTCTCCATCCTGAACATTTTATTTTTTTTTTTTCTGAGGGACCCCATCCAAACCTTTGGGACTATGCAATGTGAATTCACCGCTCTGCAGGAATCTCCTGACTCATAAAGAGCCAGGTTACACTCTCCTTGTCAAGAGGAGAGTGTGGAAATTTGAGTTGGGTTTTGCCTCTTCCACACACTTGGTGCTGGTTGCTGTCTGTCAGGGCTCTGTCTGCCTGGCCCATTAGAGTGACCTGGTGACACAGGTCCCACGATTGGAAACTCAAAGTGGCTTCATTGCTCATGGACGAACTGGAACTGCTGCATGCAAAAATCTGCTCTTTGTCCCTTTTCCTTCCCAGTTCCCTTGTCTTTGCCATCTCCCATTTTCAGAGAGGTTTGCCCTTTATTTTTTGCCCCACAGACTAATGACCACTAAGGGCAGTTACAAGTCATTCTCAAGTGCTTCTGTGTGCTCAGCAAATACAGGTTCCTTTTTTTTTATGTCCTCCACCCCTTTGATCCATGGACTGTCGACCCAAAGGGTCCGTGGGGGAGTATTAAGAAGTAGCTGCTTACAGAGGCAGGTGCAATGGAAGGGTCCACACCTCTATTGAGAAAATTGCACACCAACAACAAAAAAATCCAAACGAAAAGCAATAAACTCATTTCTGTTAACATCTGGATCTTAATCCTCTTCCCTTTACCAGAATAAAGAACAGGGTGTCTTGGAAGAGATTAGCCATCCAGGCAACAGTCAGACCTTCCTCACAGAAATGACTTTTTGCACATCCTCCTGCTGACTGTCCCAGTCCTGGCACGGTCCCACAATCAGTGACACTTCATTGCAAACCCCAGCTGTCTTTTTTTGTTTCGCCTTCCCGACCATTCTTTTCTTTGCACACAAAGCAAGGACAGGGACCAACTGAGTAGCCTGATTTTTGCTTCCATCCTTTCACTGTGTCTTTTCATGGCTGTTTCAGTTGATCTACGCCCACATGTGCCAGCTACATCCTCCTTCAGATCTCTGTGAGGGATCTGCTGCTGACCTGTGTGGTAAAATGTCTCAGATAAACAGGGCTGTCCATCTTGTCCACCCGGCTGCTGCCTGTCTATGTAGTTCTCATCCTTTCTCCCTTTCCTCCTGGCCTTTGCCTGGCTCATGCCAATGTTTGATCTGCATCACTCATCATGGGACACAGCAACCTGACTCTGCACATCTGATGAGCCGGCACCACCACTGGAGATGAGATCATCTTCAGGTTTTTGATCTTCTGTCTTTGCCCCAAGTCTTTGGTGACTCTAACTCCATCCTTCACTTTCTACAGGCAGCTCCAGAAGTTACTGTGAATTATCAAGTCACCCTGTCTGCTACCAGTCATTGTGTTGAACCAGTTGTTCAGCTTGTTCTTGACCAGGACTGCTGACCTCACCTCTTCATAATGTTTTTCAGCAGCTTCTTAGACATATCATATAGCCCTAGGACACTCCACACACCTATTGCAACACACCGGGTCAAATGACTTTTTGAAGTTGTGCAACTGAAGAGCCGAAGTGCTTCTTGATATCTCTGAACTTGCCAGGGATCAGCCTCTTGCACTGGTTTTGCTGTACTCTCCCTCTTGCTTTGTGGAAATGAATCTACCTTCTCAATCCTCCAGCAAGGAACACAGTGAGGAATTTGCTTGGGTATCAGCAAACATACAAAATTTGGAAGGTCCCTTGTGGGAACTCATCTAATAGGAACACTTTTCCTTGTTTAAGGGATCTTTTCTTTCCTGATAACATGCAGGTGCCTGGTTGGGCCAGTGACCCATGCCACAACCCCATGGATCCATCCTCAGCCCCTCAGAATTCTCAGTCTCCTCACCTTTCACAGAATTATAGAATGGTTTGGGTTGGAAGGGACCTTTAAGATCATCCAATTTCAACCCCCCTGCCATGGCCAGGGACACCTTCCACTAGACCAGGTTGCTCAGAGCCCCATCCAACCTGGCCTTGAACACTTCCAGGGATGAGGCAGCCACAGCTTTCCTGGGCAGCCTGTGTCAGTGCCTTACAACCCTCACAGCAAGGGATTTCTTCCTAATATGCAATCTAAACCTGCCCTCTGTCACTTGAAAGCCCCTTGCCTTGTCATGACACACCCTTGTAAAAAGTCCCTCTCCAGCTTTCTTGTAGGCTCCCTTCAGGTACTGAAAGGCTGCAATAAGGTCACCTCAGAGCCTTCTTCTCTCCAGGATGAACAATTCCAATTCTCTCAGCATTCTTTGCACCTCTGCTAGCAAGATCTTCTTTCCAACCTGCTTCTGAAGCATTATAATTTCCCAAACACTGCAAATATTTAAATCTCTTTATGGGTCATCTTTAAAAAACTGTGGTAATATTTCCCCCATCTCTTCAGCCGGTCCTTCTCTGAAAGTCAAGAGCTTTCTTCAACATTAATGCTGTGGAGGATACACTAGTTCTTCTTCCATAATGTCGAATATAAAAATCCATCCTGACTTGAACTTTCACAGGAATGTTTTAATGCTGCCTTGTTTTTAAACCAATTCTCCTTGACTACCCTTGATATTTTCACTTTTGCTCCACGTCTGCCTGCTCAGGATAAATCTTTTCACCAATGCATCCTGCTGAGCACTGACCAGGTGGAGAATGTCTTCCAACACTCAGGCTCAGTGGCTGCCTGCTTTCTTTCTCACCAAGCAGTGTTAAATACATGTTGTTGAGACAGGTGATGAGACTATGGCTGCAGAAGACCCCAGGGGAAACACAGGTCTTGTTCTTCCCCTCCTTGCTAATTTTGGTCTTCCTAAATGCCAATCAGAGCTTCTCAGCTCTGTTGACTGCTTAGTTTGCACTTGCACTTCTTTTTGCTTATGTAGAGTCTGTAGAGCCTCATGAAAGCCTGCAGGCACTCACCATATCTGTCCCGGTTAGCATTGCCTTTGCCAGTCTTTGACATGTGCCAGTCAGTCACAAACATCAGTCACTGGGCACATGAGTGGTTCACTCCCAAGGTCAGGCTTAGGCATGCCTTGACTGGGAGCAAGATCACCTGAAATTCTTCAAAGAAATCAAGGAAGTTCTTCCTTGGCATCTGTTGTAGGAGCCCATAGAGCTGTGAGCATCAGGGAACCTGTTCCACAGCCCTGAACAGAAAGGCTGATTTCTGTAAGGTGACAAATCTTGAGTTTACAGGGGTTTTCTTTTTGTGAGTGTGATTCCTGCTGATGCCTCTCTTGCATTTTGCATTACTGCCTTAAAACAAGGTTTTCCCATATGACATTGCTCCCTTGTCTGTCTACCTGATTTTCAAAAGCACACAGTATTGTGCTGGTACATCTCTAACTGCCTCATTAACAGTGGGATTTTACCCAAAGTGATCTCAGATTCCTGTTTCTGCTGGCCAAAGCTTACATTAGCAGCAATCCTTTTGCTGGACCACTTCCCCTCACCAGACACTGACCGAGTTGGAGATACCAGATAGCATCTACGTGGCCAAGAAGAGTGAACAGATTTCAAAATGTTTCTTTACAGTAGCCTTAAAGTGTCACTGTGGTCAGCTATCTCTGTGTGACCACCTGAATTGAGCCCCTTCCCTCTGTCCTGCTTCAGTTCTGGCCCCTGATTCCTGCTCTGACTTTGTCTTTATCCTCACGCTCCAGCTCTTGCATAGATATTTATAGACTACAAACAAGTCACCCATAATATGCCCTTCCTGTAAGTAATTAAAGAGAGTTCCTTGAGAAGCTTCAAGGCATAGCTGCACATTGTGTGGTCGTATCTGCTCACAAACGTGGTCCCAGTTTTCGTTTAAATCCCATAGGGTATTTGTATTGTATTTAACTGGATAATAAACAACTTCATCCCTCTTATTTTACCCTGCTACTCATGATTTTATAGGTGCCATCACAATTTCATACAGCATCAATATGGAGTTATAATTTCTTATTCCTGTGCCTCATTCACCCCAAAAGCCACTACAAGGAATAGGTGATTATTCTGAAGAACCACAATAACCTTTTAAAAAATTATTCATTTTTGAGGGAGACTCCATCACCTCTTCAGTATCAGCTTTTTTTCCTAAATGTATCCTTTTGCTTTTCCATATCAAAGACACCCTGCCCACTTGCCCCCCATTTCCAGGTAGAGGTAGCTCTGTGTCAGTGAACTGTTCTCTTCCTTATTTAACACTCCATAGCCTCAGTTTTAGACTCCTTCACATTCAGTAGACAACGATTCTTTATTTTCCCCCTAAATTGATGACAGAAATGGAATAATGAACCAATTTCCACAAAACTTCCCTGAGATTCAAGGATTCATTTTTCACCGTGACATTCTGAGATCTTGGTTCAACCAGTTGGATCCACTTAATTTGAACCATGGTGATTTCATACCAGTTTGTAAAGTCCGCCTCCAAGACGGAACTAATCAAGTACTTTCAGAAATCAGTCACACAAGAGTTGTTCCAACAGCAAATTAATTTAACAAGGTCTATTTTCTATCTACACACACTCATTGGCATTGGGTCATTGTCTTCCTTTAAGAAGGAAATTAATAATTAATTAAGACATTCACCTACCCATTTCTTCCTTTTACAGTGATAGGCTGCCAGTTATAGCATCACCCAAATCATTTGCCCTAATCCTTCTCAATAAGGAGCCAGTATCAGCTTTCTTAGTGCTCTGAAATCCTCCCAGTGTCCCAAAATGAAAAGCCAGTATTAATGGCCCACACGGTATGTTCCTGGTTCAGGGAGTTCAGAAACCCTTGGCTGTGAATTACTGGGACTGGCTCATCATAAAATATTTCATTTATGTGGTTGCTATTTAACATAATCCCTAGTTATTAATGGAGCCCAAAATGCTCTTTCACCAGCACCTGAAACTAACATACTATCTGATTTTTTCTGCCCCAGACAAACATGGAAAAGAAATACTAATTTAATACTCTTCTGTTTCCTTGTGGTGATAGTGATGGCAGCCACTGTCTTTATTTACTAATAGTTTTGATTATTTTTACCTTAGCTGACCATAAATTTATGTTTTTCTGTTCCTATTACTCGTTCCAGAGTGGAGGTAGCTTATTCAGATGAATTAGGACCAAAAGAGATTGGCCTTTACCTTGTCCTATAGGAGTGATCACTGTAGAGTAACCAGCCCAGAGCACCAAGCTCTATTTCAAATATTCCATTACACATAAAAAACATTTTAAAAGCATGGAGATGCTTTACTTCAGTCCAGGCCAACTTCTTGCTTTAAGCAAGAAGCCCCTTGCTTGACAGTCCTCCCAGAAAAGACACAACCCTAAAGTACCAAGTCAGGCACACATCATTGCCAAGTGGACTTTTTTACTGCTGCAAAAATAAAACGAGGAAGGATTAAACTCATGGCACCAAAGTGAGGATTTTGAAATACTTTTTATGAATCTTAAGCCCAAGGAGAGGCTGGGGGAATGCAGGGGGATGAGAACTTCTGCAAACGTGTCCCCAAACCCCTGGAGCACGTGCCTAATCCAGCCACAAACAAGTGACATCTTTCTGTCTCCCACCAGGTTCCTTTCCCCTCCAAAACACAAAAGTCAGGCTTCTTTCCCAGTTTTGGTAAAATCACTTCTGATACACAGAGTTACTAAAGCCTGGCCACATCCCTCAGTCCCTCAAAACTCTGAAATTCCCACTTGCAACTGTCTCACTCCCAAGGTGTCTATTTAATCCCACTTTTATTAGGAGCACAGCTCCGGGTAGTTTACAGGGGTTACAAACAATGAAGCTTTTATCAAAACTTCAGCTAATCAGTCACTAACAAGCTCTCACTCAGGAAGGGGCTAGGCAGGCCCAGGCTAAAACTAACCTGAGGGGATAAGAAAAAGGGGGGAAAAAAGGATTGGGAAGAGGGCGTTCTTCTCAAACTGGATTAGTGCCCCAGTCAGCCACAGAAACACTTGTGCGAGCACAGCAGCCACAAAAAACAGCGAGAAGTGGACACAGAGCAGAACTGCTCCTTTCAGCCACGGTGTTTTCTCCCAGCAGCCTAAAGTGCTGCAGCAACTACAGCTTGAGATGAGCTATGGTTTATTCCTTACTTTGTGGCCATGTCCAGGGGCTCCATGACACTCAGCAGCATGGAAATGCACTCAGAAAATATTAATATAAATATTCCAAAACGTTAGCCCTCAGTCTGCAGCCTGCAAAGTTCAGCAGAGGCCGTGAACTTGAAACAAAACCAAACCAAGCCTATTGTTGGTAGTCTGAACATCATGAGATGAGAACACCTCCCTAGGAAATGTTGTAGAGCCTGAAAAATCAAGAAAAGGTTTGAAAACCTCTGATGTTATCATAAGGTAAGTTGGCAAAATTAGATGCCCAGAACTTCAGTCCAGTAGATGACTAGATACAGAGAGGGAGGAATATACATCACTCTCCTTAGGTAGGGGATAAAAATTACTTTAACCTGTGTACACATACACGGAACACCCTTCCCAAATTCACAGCAGTGAAACATCTATTGCACACCATCATATATTTTCTGTTAGCCATTTGCAGGAAAAATCAGAGATTGAGTGAAAAAAAGAGATGTTCTTAAAGCATATTAATAGGTGTAAAGTACCCAAAATAGGGAGGAATATGCTTGGCTCTAAGGAAGGGAGTGATACTAGATTTTAAATTTAATTTGAGCTGCTCTTAGTCAATTCCTTATTGTTCTTGAGGGTGGAGACACCGGAGTACTTCAAGAGAAAAGATAGTTTTTCCATCTTGCCTCTGAGGATGACGAACTCATTCCCAATTTCACCGATGACTCTGGAGAAATTTGTAGAAGAGTTCTTAATGAGCAGATTGTATGTGGACCATAGATTTACCACCTTGCTCCTTGCCAGCCCTGGGGAAAAAGTGAGACTTAGATTGCAAATGCAGCCAAAACAAACCAAACCTGTGGTTCCTCCTTCACTGCAGAAATTTGGAGCGATTGAAGGGATCCTGGTTTCTCTATCCTCCTGGTAAAGCCAAGAGCAGCCAATATGGGCTCTTATGTTCTGCTCCACCACCACATACCCTGTGCCTAAAGCCCAGCATCCTTGGGAAATGGAGAGAGATCCAGCTGGGTGCAGGTATCTGTCCCCACTGCTGGGCTGGGCGCTCAGGTCTGAGGCATTTCCAGGTTTCCGTGTTCAGCTGCACACATCTGAGATCCACAGCAGGAAAGTGAAGCCTGTACCTACATGTTCAGAGGAGCAGGGCCTCAGAGGCAAAGCCAGTGTCTTCCTACAGGGGGAAAGTGCTGCTGCATGCACAACAAGGACAGGCACAGCACCTAAGCCAACAGTGGGGACAGCACCAGGCAAAGATGGGGAGGACCTTGCTCTCCCTCAGCACTTGGGAAGCCTTGAAACACCTTCTAAGGCAGCTGGCTGGAGAAGTTTGCACTTAATCACAGCTGGCTGGGGATACAGCTCAGCCCAGCTCGAGGTGCCACGGGCTCCTCTACTCAGCACACCTCACTGCCCACTCACAGAGACAACAAAGCTGCTGAAACCCACCCCTAAATCTCCTCCCAGTGATGGACAGTAGCCTCAGACTCTTACCTTGAAACTGATTTCAGTTTTGTGTTTCATCATCTCTTGCCAGCTCCCCGGTGCGTTTCTGCAAGGCAAACGTCTCCCAGAGCTCTCTGGAAAAAAAGCAGCACTTAGAAAGCAGACAGGCAGAGTGCTGGATCTCTTCATGCTCTCCTCATGCCTTGGCAGAAGGGAACAGCAACAGGTCTGTACTGAGAGCTGATGATGTTTCAAGGCAACACTGCACGCTACTTGCAGGATAAATGCATTAAGAAAATTAAATGTTTTTACAGCCGTCACACCATCAAAGCTTTATTCTCTCCACTCTTTAAATTAAGTGTTGGTTTGCATATCCATGCCATCCCAGCTGTGTAATAACCTCTCTAAAGCTATTTTTGTTTCACATTCCTTACTATTCAGTAAAGCAAGCTGGAGTTTTCTGAGGACACGTATTTTTATTAGAGCTAATTCAGCATTATTTTCTAAGCCGTTTCCTTTGTTGGAGGCAGAGAAATCAGCTAAAGGAAGCTCGAAGGCAGCACCCCTGCCTGTGAGGGAAACTGCCTTCCCCGCCTCGCCATAGCCGGGCTGTTCCTCTAGATGGCTCTGCCTTTGCCCAAAAACATCAAATCCCTGGAGCAAAAACCTCAATTTCGAGAGATACGGCGATCCCACTGACTGCTCCTCTCCCTCCTGCAACGATCGAGGGGGTTTTGATAAACACAGATTTGTTGTAATTTTAGAGGATAATATTTTCGGCTTAGCTCTTCAAACTCAGAGGAAAATTGCTTTTTAAAACTCTGCCTGTTTGTTGTCCTTTAAATGTCCTTTCTAGCTGTGATTTCCCCATAAAGTGCTTGGTTTGGATGCCTGTTGTCCCGTCAGACTTCAAACCGGCATTTTCCAGCGCGACCCTGCTCTAAAAAAGATGAGGAGCTGTTATAAATCTTAAGGGCAAGGAAGCTGAGAAGGGAAAAGGCACCTTGCGAAATGTAATGTAAACTTTTCTCCTGCTGTTCTGGGTATCCAAATACACACTGGAAGGTCTTTCCCCATGGGATCCAAAATAAAATCAGCAACAGTGACGGAAACAAAGTAACAACAGAAGAATGAAAAAACACGTGCACACACACAAAAACCCAACAAAACAAAACAAAAAAACAACAAACCCCCCAAACACCTCTCCTTACGATTAAAGGAGAAAACCCCGAATCCTAGTTCTTTAAGACAGTCATCTTTAAGTTATTCTCTGTCTCAAAAAATGTTTGTTCACTTGTTTTAAAACGAAATACAAAGTCGAAAATCCTTCGGCTATTATATCCCTGCTTAGATCACACGGGATGAAAATTTGGGATTGGAGACAATTCGGGAAAGCTTCACTGGTTTACATGTGTTTTTGTAACTATTTTATGAAAGGCATAAAACGCAAAGGCTTCTCCCAAACACTCCTCTGCCCCAAATCCTGTTGTCAGACCAAGACACCCGGCGCTTGCAGAGAGCGCTTCGTGTATACACCAGGAAAGGGCATTTTTGGGCATTTTTACCAGCAGAAAACTGAATAACAACCCCATTTAAGAACGGGGGATGAAATGTACGACTTATGTATCTGGTAAGCGACCGAAAAAGACTCTCTAAATCCTCCCGCACCACTGACCGTATTTTTGTTGTTACACGTGTGCTTTGCCCCGGACCAGAAGATTTGCCGGAGCTGGTCCCTGTGTACATCCCGGCTGTCGGGATCGTTACGAACACCGAGAGCTTTTTCTCTGCAAAAGGATGCGCTTTTCTTGAGGCTGCCCCAGAGTACTAAGGCGAAAATAACTTTTATTCACTAAATCTCGCCCCGCGCCCGCCAGCCCGCTCCGCCCGCGGTACGAGCGAACACGCCGGTGGTGTTCGTTTCTTTAATTTCGGGCAATTCCTTATCCAAAGCTAATGAACTGCGACCTCAGTCCTGGCTGCTGAGCGACGGGCGGCAAAACTACACTTCAGGAAGAGAGTTTAAGCGAATTCGACCCTTCGCGTTCCCGTCAGGGGAACCGCAGCGATGCTCATCCCTCTCCGACCT
>NW_008236769.1:14810779-14811144 GCF_000691975.1 Corvus brachyrhynchos | reverse complement strand
CGCCACCGCCGCCACCGTGACAGAGGGGCGGCAGCGTCCCCGTGGCCGGCGGGTCCCTTATCCCTTTCTAGTCGGGCGCTGTCCTGACACCGCGCTCCCCGTCCCCTCGGGGCCAGCGCTATGATGAGACCGCGCTTCTCCATCCCTTCTAGTCGGATGCTGTCATAAGACCACGCTCCCCGTTCCCTCGGGGCCAGCGCTGTGAGGAGACCGCGCTTCCCCGTCCCCCGCGCTCTGTGATGTGACCATCCCCTTTCGCCCCAGCCCGGCCCGGCGCTGTCCCGCGGGAGGTGTAGGCGGGGTCCGGCCGGCCCCAGCCCTCGCCCCCTCCCCGAGCAGCCCGGGAGCGCCGGTTGTGCAAGGCC
>NW_008236769.1:14794181-14810740 GCF_000691975.1 Corvus brachyrhynchos | reverse complement strand
GTGCCGGGCTGGAGCCCGCTCGGGACATTGCGGGGTCACTGTGCCCGTCTCGGCCGTGGGCAGGAGGCGAGTGGGGACAGCTGATGCCTCCACAGCACCTCGCACCAAGTCTTGTGCGAGGGGCAGCTTGTCTGCAGCCCCCATAGTTCAATGCTGCTGGTCTGCTGTCCCCTCGGTGTGCCTGAGTGTGCCAGCCCACCTCTCCATCAGCTCTTCTGAGAGCCATGGCCCGGGCACTGCCTTGTCACCCACTGCTGAGCTGGCTGTGAGGCAGCCAGAGCCAGGGGAGCCCCTCTTCACATTCTCTTTAGCCAGGTCTGACGTAGAGGTGCAGATCTGTTTATGCTTTGAGATAGGGAAGTTCTCCTCTTCTCTGTGGCCTCAAGGTTCACTTGGGCATCGGAGGGATGGAGGAGGAAATATCCTGGAAACAGGTTTTGGATCCATGTACTGGATAACAGAGGGAGGAAGAACAGGTGCAGGAGAGATGTGGGTTCTGTGCCAGTTGGACAAAGACACGGATGCTGCTTATCTGTCAGCAGTGGGGTTGTCCAGACGCTGACTTTCTCTCTTGTGTCTCCTGTTTTCCACCAGGGAAGGGAAACTACTGGACCTTAGATCCCAACTGTGAGAAGATGTTTGACAACGGGAACTTCCGTCGCAAACGCAAGCGGCGCTCTGAGCCCAACGCGCCCGCGACCGCCTCAGCAGCCTCCTCTCTGGGGGGCCTGAAGGCTGAGGAAAAGCCACCCATCCCAGCCACAGGCAAACCATGTGGAAACAGCCCACCCCCAGAGCTGGACCCCTCACCTTCTGCCAGGGACCATCCCAAAAGCTCCTCTCCCTCCAGTATCATTTCATCCACCCCTAGCTGCCTCAGCACCTTCTTCAGCGGCATGAGCTCCCTGAGCGGCGGAGGCAGCCGGCTGACAGGGGGTCTCAGCAGTGACCTGCATCACAGGAACTTCTCTGCTGGACAGCTGAGCAGTGGCACTTTCACCCCTTCCAGCAGCTCTTCTCAGGAGGTGCCTTCCCCAGACCAGCTGCAGCGGGTCGCAGGACCTTCCCCTGCCTACTACAGCTCCTTCCACCCCAGCAGCGGCAGCCAGGGAGCCCAGCACAGCCACTACTACAACTTCACAGTCAACAGCCTCATCTACACACGGGATGGGACAGAGGTGTAGGATGCTGGGGCAGCCAGCCGGCCAGTGCTGCAAAGGGAATGGGAGTTGGACCATGCGCTTTTGCAAACAGCATTTCAACGTGGAGTCTTCCCAGGAGTTCTTCCAGGAAAATGGATCTTCTCACCTTTCAAAATAAGAACACCCCTTAAGCACCAGCAGAAGGCAGATGCAAAGTTTTTTTCCCCATCGTGGAAAACATTAGGTGGTGTAGATGTTTTGCCATCTAAATTCTGCAGGCGTGAACTGAATTAATGTTTTCAGAGATTTCTAATCCTGAATGTAGAACAAGAAGTTTCAAAACCATAGCCATAAAGTGGTATTGGCAAGAGCCAAGCGTAGACATCCAGTGAGTCTTAGAAGAGAACAGGAAAACAAAAATGAAGAGATTTCTTATGAAGTGCCTTGTACAATGTATTAAAAAACTCTTCTGCCAGCAATTGCGTCTGTAAGCCCTTGCTTGTGCCCTGATCCTGCAATATGCAACGCACAGGGGGATACCCTGTATAAACACCCACCCAAAACCTCCTCAAACTCGCAGAGGGTCTTCCTGTGTCTGGCATATTGTACAGCAGGGCCGTGTCTTGTAAAACCATCTTCTTTCCCTGAGCTTAGTACCAAAGATAACTCTAGCCATGCAGCTTTAGCACAAGAATAAACACTGGGGTATTTTTATACATATTTGTACGTAATGTATCTCTTCTGTACATATGTTTCTATGTGGTTTTGTATTTGTAAATTATGCTCTGGAGCTGTACTTATTTATAATGTGTTTTAAACTTTGTTAAAGTTTATTTTACTTTGTTTCCCCCCTTTTTGTTGTTTTATTTGTTTTGAATTTTTTGTTGGTTTTGTTTTTGTTTTTAGTGTATTACTGAAACTTTTCAGGCTGAACAGCTGTTGGGAATAAAATATTAACAATTGTTAGATATTGGCCTGGTTGTTCATCAGTATGTTTGAGGTATTTTAAAACCCTGTGGGAGACAGGTTTTTCTTTCACATCGTTTGGGGTAAAAGGTGTAAAAATTTACGAACAATTTTATCTGCGCAGTAGGATGGAAAAAAACCCTGCTCTGCACCAAAAGGAGACTCATCTGAGCTGGTTTGCAGTTTCTTGGAGTCTCACTGTGCAGTGTGGGCACTCTTGCGTTTTTGTTTGTTTGTTTTTCTCAACGGTCTGAATTACAACTGTCCTTTTTCAGCCTGATTTGGTAAAAAAAATAAAAACTTGCAACAGTAAAAGAGGCGGGACTGGTTTCAGCACGGTGCCAGCTAGCAGGAGGCTCAGTCCGTTTTGCAAATCAGTTTGGCTAATGGGATTGCACCTGCTTACACTGTGGGCCAGTGAAGAGGTGGGACCAGTCAGCTAGAGGGCCAGGCAGCGCTTCTGAGAACCCTTCCTGATTTCCTGCTGCTGGGAAAGGAGAATCCGTCCTCCAGTAGCCATTATGCTAAACAATCAACCCCTCATTCCTGCCGTGTTCACGAGCTGTTTGTCCGGGGCCGTGTGCGGTTAGAGCATAAATGTAAGTGTCTTCATGAGGAATGTAGCATCAATAATGAAGTTAAGCATGAAATTGCAGCTGTTTAACATACAGGCATCTGCCGTGATTTAAGGCCATCCCTGCAGGCTATTCAGAACACAAAATAGTTGGCAGCGCCTCCGCACTGGCTACCTGCAGAACATACAGGGCAGTGATGCAAGACAAACCGCTGGCCTGATCCAAAATATAATGAAGCCATGACGAAACATCAGATGACTTCCATGTGCTTGGGATCGGGACCAAGTACTTGCCCCAGCACTGGCCAACCGCCCTTTGTGCAATCGCTGAGACCAGTGGGTGGCTGGCAAGTCCTGCCTCACCCCTCTCCCCCTCACTCCTTCCCAGCACAGATACCATCTTCCTGGCTTTAGGGGTAATTCGTCCTGATTTTAATTCCATCTCAGGTGATGCAGTGGCAGTGATAATGGGAGGGAAAGGGCAGACTACCACTAGGAAAAGGACAGGGTGGTCAGCCTTGTCCTGCTCGAGTTCAGTCCCACCAGTTTGATCTAAGAGCAATGGAGGGATTCCCAACACCTTTGAAAGATAAAGATCCTGTCCCTAAGTAATCCAGGAACTGCATACTTGTGTATCTAAGCGACCAGTGCACCCCTTCTCCACTCTGCCAGCCTGCTCTCAGACCTTAGCAAGCATTGGGCCAATGCAGGATGCTTGTGTGTGTTCAGCTCATGTTCTTCCGCCTAGATTTATTTCAGTATTTACCCTCAGTCACTTCCATCAGCTGTGTTTCTGCAGGCATTACACCTAAATGTCTGAGGATCCAGAATCAATGGCAAATTCATGTTGCCACCTCCATCAGCCGTATGTTTCTGCACAGTACCCGTAAACATTTTCTCCTGAGGATCCCAAATCTGGCAGATTCGTGTTGTTGGGTGGCCTGCACCTGGCAGTATGTCCTCAGCCATATCCCATGGCTCAACAGACCTTGTGCCACATCGGTTGGCAGGGGCATAGCCAGAACCTGCCAGAGCAGAGTCAGAGAAGGATTCACCCACTCCAGTGCTCCAGCCCCTGTCCGGAGTGATGGTGGTGGGCTCGAGGGAGGCTTTGGCAGGTCTGACTGTCCCCAGTGCACCTGTCCAACCATTAGCACCAAACTGTGCTTCTTCCAGGGAAAGCACATCCTTAACTGTGGCCCCTCCTGCAGAGGAGCCACCCCCGATATGCTCAAGGTAAAGAGACACTTGAGAGGAGATTTCAGCAAATAGACACCCATCGGCAGAGGAGACGAGTGAATGAGCTAATGGCAGCCTTTTAGGTTTCCTTTTGCCATTAAAAGAGACTTCTTTTTAGCAAATCTTGGGAGAGGGAGGGCAAGAGGATTGTGTTTAATGAGAGGCACTTAAAAGCAGCAGGGCTTTTGTCATGGGTTTAGGGATTTACTGAGATTCCCCGATTGAAGGTGGGGGAAGACAAAGGCAATTAGCCTGCTGTCCCACCCTGAGAGTCTCCACTCCCCTATAAATGCCAAGACCATGCCTGAGCTGGGCAGTTCTCCATGACAATGAGCTTCTTCCCAGCCCGGGTCAGGTGATGGCCCAGAAGCCCGGGGCATAGCCCACTCCCAAGGAAGTCAGCCAAGAATTGTCATTCCTTCGGAGAAAGGCCCAAACTTCAGGCGTCCATCCTCTCTGCCCTGGCAGCCACGGGGATCACTGGGTAAAATGTGTCCTTCACAGAACTTCTGGCTCTAGGGGAGCAGTGATTTCATGCGGGTTAGCTGGTAGCCCACAGATCCCGGCTGCTGGTCACTACAGTTAAGCACTGCAAGAAGTCTCATCTTTGCTTATTTTCTCCACTCTTTTTAGGCATCCGGAGAGATTCCACCCCAGTTGTGGTACTCAGTGTGAAACCATGGTTGTGCTGATGACCACAAGCACAGCTGCCTGGTACCTCTGCAACACTCCCAGCACACGCAACTCCTAAAAAAGGCATTCCCTGCTTGAAAAGAAGTGCAGTCCAGAGGCATTTCAAGAGATGGGTTGGATCAGTAACAGAGATGCTTGCTGGCTCCTACGTGTGGCACTTCTCCAGCACGGGGTCGTTTAACTCTGCTCAGTGCTGGCCTTATCGACCTGCCAGCAAAGGTTCGGGCAAGCACCCACTGCAGGTCTGCACTTGAGCTGCTCGGCAGTACAAAGGCTCTGCCAGTACAGCTGGATCAGCCCAGTCCCCTAGAGGAGACCCAGCTCCCATCAACAAAGGGAACTCTTGTGCCAGTAAAGTTAAACCCCCCGCCCCCAGCAGCACCAGCGTTGTGGGGCGGTGGGAGGGGATTCCAGAGGCAGAACACAGCCATCCGCGCTGGGTTTCATCGCCCGCCAACTCCTTTAGAAGTGGGGCTTCAATTACTGCCACTGGCCATGGATTGTGGTTTGCTTCTCCTCTGAAGGAGGAAGCTTTGATTTGCCCTGTCATTCACCAAGTCCATGGAATTTGGCCACAGTGTGTTGTGCCTGTAGAGAAGGCTTTACTGCATATATATGTATATATATTTTTTGGTTTTTTAGTGCTGATTAAGAGTGATTTTCCCCAGAAATTTTTAGGAATAGTTCAAATGATACAGCAGTGTTCTAAGAAAATACGGGCATCCTGCCCTTGCCCTGTCTGTATTTCTAGAGATAAAAAAATCTTTGTCAAACTTCTTGAGATAAGGACCTAGAAGCCCTGCAGATCTCACCTGACCTTGAGTGTGAGGTACCTAAACACTGCCCAGCTCAAAAATGGAAGCTGGTCCTGTCTGTCTTGTTCTGACAGCACACAAAATAAGAGGGACAAAGACTCATTTTGTAGCTTGACCAAAGAGAGTCAAGATGAGGATCAGGCCTGGCTGGTAGTCCATGGATGTCTAACACCTCAGTTAGAAATAGATGGAGATTGCAATTGTTGGGAAATTTTTATTTCTCCATTGCTTTTGAGGAGAAAAAAGACTAGTTTCATTGCCCTGTTAGAGAATCCCTTCAAAACTAATTTTTCGTCCAAATTCTTTTTTTTTCCTGATTGTTAAAAGAAGGAAAACATGGATTTACCTTTCCTTTTTTGTCCTGTTTGGCAGAAATCTCCATCAAGCAGAATTTCTGCCCCTGCTCCCCTCCCTCAACATTTTCTATTAAAAAGAAGGTTGATGGAATGTTTTTGACCAAATTACTGAGCACAATATTCACCTGGGTAAGGTGACGAGAATTTGCCCCTCAAGGAATAACTGAAGTGCAATGCAAAACATCAAAGGTGTTATTTTTTTTTTTTTTACCTTATACCTGAGCTATCTCTGAATCATATCAAATAATCTTCTCGTTTCATAACACCATACAATGCAGGCTAAAAGTGTATGTGATCTGCTTTGTGTACTGCTGAATGGATGATTAAACTGTCTAACCTGAGGGATAGTCATCCAGGGCCTGCCCCAAACACAGTGAAGTCAGGGGAAAGACTCCCACTGACTTCAGAGGGCTTTGGAGCAGACCCATAATCAGCCAGGCTCTCGTATACTTCAGGTGGTGTCTACGAGATTGCCCGCGGACAAGTAAAAGGAGCTAAAGATCGCACATTTGTGAAATAAAAGCTGTAGGCCTGATCCAGGCAATTGGCAGAAGCTGTCTCCCCGTCTGGCCTGGCTCCTCGGATCATTTCCCCTTTCCTGTAGTCCATTGTGTCTGGGATTTATTGACAAAGCAAAGGTCTCACCGTGTGGTTGATCCACGTTTGCAATAACAGTGACAAATCAGGTCAGGACTGATGCTTAACCTGCCCTCGGACCCTTCAAGGGGTGCTGATTTTATATCTAATTAAAGTAAATAGCTGAGCTGAGCTGGGCCATTTCCCTCCCAGGCTGGTTCAGAGAGTGGCAGAACCCACACCTCACCCCACCACCTGAGGGTCACCACAAAGAGTTATGCTGGAGGACACAGGGCTAGCGCCTCAACTCCAAAACAGTGGAGGGAGTCAAAGCGAACACGGAGCAGAGCCAAGCTTGGGCATTCTTCAGGAGGGTGAATGATGCTCAAATGGGGATAAATTACATTCCCTCTGTGTGGAAATGACATTTACACTCATGTAAGTTCCTTCTAGTCTAGACAATGGACATCTAATGAAGCTGTCAAACAACAGGTTCAAAGCAGACCAGAGGAGGAGGTACCCCACTGGTGATGGAGATACCCTGGGGATCTCTTTGTTTCAGGAGACTGGGTCTCACCCTAAAAAAAAAAGCTGGCTAAGTTAGAGCAGCCAAGTTGCTCTCTGCAGGTGCCTGAAGAGCTAATTTAGGCCAAGCTTTTAGACTCCCCCAGGGCAGGAATTCATGGATATCTGCAGATATGGGACATCTGTCATTTGGGTTACAAATAGTATCATGACCATCAGAGATGGGGGTTTCAAAGCAGGACACAGCCCCAGTCCATAGGTGAGCATCCTTTGTCATGGGAGAAGAAAGCTCCTGCCAGGGAATTTCTCTGAGGTGGTATAGGAAATTTTGATGAGCTTTTTTACTCATTTTATTCCTGTTCATTCACTGCTGTAATCTGTGGAAGCACCTTCCAGCAATGCAACATGATCAGTGTATTCTCTCTTGCCTGCTGCAAGAACTGCTCATGAAGTGTAAAGCTTTTGGGTTTAGTGACCTGCTGAAACACTTAGATGCTCACAAGTTGATGGGATGGAACAGCATTCATCCAAGGGTACTGAGGGAGCTGGCAGAAGAGCTCACCGAGCCCCTCTCCATCATTTATCATCAGTCCTGGCTAACTGGGAAGGTCCCAGCTGGAGGTGCCAATGTGACAGCAATCCACAAGAAGGGCTGGAAGGAGGATCCAGGGAAGTACAGGCCTGTCAGCCTGACCTCGGTGCCCAGCAAGGTTATGGAACAGATCATCTTGAGTGTGATCACACAGCAAATACAGGACAAGCAAGGGATCAGACCCAGCCAGCACAGGCTTAGGAAAGGCCTGACCAACCTGATCTCTGTTAATGACCAGGAGATCTGCCTGGTGGATGAGGGGAAGGCTGTGGATGTGTCTACCTGGACTTGAGCAATGCCTTTGACACAGTCTCCACAGCACATTCCTGGAAAAGCTGTCAGCCCATGGATTGGACAGGTACCCAGGGAGGTGGTGGTTCCTGGAGGTGTTTAAGGAAAGATCAGATGTGGCACTGAGTGCCATGGTCTGGATTGCCATGGTGGTGTTCAGTCATAGGATGGACTTGACGATCTCAGAGGTCTTTTCCAACCTAATTGATTCTGTGATTGTTTTCAGGGAAATACTGTTTCTTATTTATCCAGCCTACTCTCCTGTTCTCCTAGAACAAGTTGTTAGTGAGGGGCAGCCTGGCTGCAGATGGCAGGAGGTGAGAGTTGTGGTGCACTGAGATTTGCAGCTCCATTGTCCCCAGCACCCGGAGCAGCAGTTTTGAAACTGAGCTCAATCATTATTTGGTCTGTAGCATCAAAACCATCAGATGTCTCAGTGGCAGAAGGCTGGACAACCTTTGCTGGGCAGCAGGAGAGCAACACTCCTGAGAGAGCTGTGGTGAGATGCCCTGGCCTTGCACTGCTGAAGCTTCATTAGGGCCCTTCCTTGGACCAGAGCTCATCTTCAAGTTCAGGGAAACAGATTTACATGCTGGTTAAGGCAACATGAGTTTGTGGCTTTCACAAGCAAAGTGAAAATAAACCATGAGCTCTCAGCTCATGGGAAAGGTAAGGGGGAATTCGTCCCTTCTTGCACGTAAACCCATGTGAGCTGATGGGGAGCAGCTGGGCTCTGTAGCTGAGGCAGTGTGTGACTAAATGTGGATATAGGTTGTCAAAAGATAATAAGAGCTGTCATACTTTGGTGGAGAAAAAAATCAGTGTCTTCCTCCTCTCCAACATTTGCCACTTATCCTTGGTAGCATGGCAGGGAAGCAGACCTGACAAGAAACCAAGGAGACCCTTCAAGGAATCAGGGAATGCATTTATTATAATGAAACAACGGATGGTATTTATTTTCACTGTCCCAGGCAGGGAATATGTGAGCAGTGGGAAAACTACAGCAATGAGCATGTCATGAATGTTAAGGTCATTTAGCATAACTCTGAATGCTGTTTCATTCCAGACAGCAGCTGCTTGTCACAGTGTGAAACCTCATTCCCTGCCCTGAAAAGGTGACGATCTGAAGAGACAAGTATGACTGAGGAAGTGTTACAGGCCCCGTTTTACTGCAAGGGATCAAGGAACATCATGGGAAAGTGATTTGTTAAAGGTCACACAGTGCTATGGCAGAGTTAGGTGTCAAATCCATGCTTTGCAGTGCCTCCATCACTAAATTGTCCCTGCTGAGTCAGCCTGAAACACTCTGGCATAGCTCCAAACTCATCCTTCCTTCATGCTGTTACAGGAAAGCACAATGAATCCCAACATTTCTTGCCTAAATCTTATCTGTAGTGGCTTTACAGAGAGGCATGGGTGCTGCTGGGGGAGCATTGGCCCTGCCTAGGAAATCCTGCTGCATTTAATCTTCCTCCCTCCAAACCCCACAAGTGACCTGCACGTCCACGGCCTGGTTCTCTCCCAAGGAATTTTCATAGTGTGTAAGGCCTGCTCTTAACCACAGGACAACTGGAAATGTGCTAAACCTGCCATAAATAACATCAGCAGCTCAGAGCTGCAGTGACCAGGAACTTGTGGTCCCTTCCCATGCATTACAAATCTGCCCAGGTTTTGCAGTGGGAATGTTTAGTTGGCATGCCACAATATTAGAAGAAAGGGTTAAAATGCCTTATGAGCTGACTCCTGCTCTGGAGATCTGATAATCTAATTACAGCAGTTCAGGTCCCTTTTCTACCCCCAGTGCAAACATCTTTGCATCCAGGAGTGATACGAATCTGATTCCACCCAGTCGGAGCTCTCTCCCAGCAGCAGCCTTGCTTGCACTCGTGCAGCTCTGTGTAGCTGCTGCAATGCACTGAGAGCATCCATTCTTCCTGTTCCTGTGGGTGGAGGGGTATTTTTCCCCCAGTGTTTGTTGGACACATGAGCTCCTGGACTCTGGTGAAATGCTTTGGATGTAGGAATGCTGCATTCCTCCTTGCCACTAGCAATCTGTTTCCACTAGAAGTAAAACGATGCCTAGAGTCTCTGTGAGGAGAGTGCTGGAAGCAGTTGGAGGGATGCCTTCGAACAGATCTCTTTTCCTGGCCAAGTCACCATGACTGGATCCTCAGCTGCCAGGTGGTGTTGGTTCAATAAGTCTAGGAAAATATTTCAATTTGCAGCAGAGGAACTGCCCCAGCTCACTTCATGTCAGACATGCAGGTGTGACTCATGCCCTGAGCTCCTCTGGCTGTGCACAGCCTATTTCCCCTGCTGCTGACAGGACCTGGCCACCTTGCCCACGTACAGACACCCACCTGCAGACACGTGTGATCCAGTGTCTTACCTGCAAGCTGCATCCTGCCCTCCCTGCCCACCTACATGCCTGGCTCTCAGATCCTCACCAAAACTCCCCAACTCTTTCTAACAGTGGGATTGGTTTCACCAGCTTCAGGTGTTTCCAGCACAGAATGTCAGATGTCTACATCTGAGCTAATCACCCTTTGAACTGATAGAGAAATTGGGGTGACGCATCTGCTTTTATTTTTTTTTTTAATTTTTTTTTTTTTAGGTTTTTCTCTGGAATGGATTACTTGGTCCCTAGATCTCTGCTGCCAATGGAGAGATTTGCTTTCGTTGTTCCAGTTCCCTCTCCACAGTGTAATAAGTATGATTAAAGTCACCAAGGACATGAAGGGCAGGGAAACAGTTGTACTTCACCAGGCCTGGCCTTCAGACCACGCTGCTGCAAGCTGGGAGATGTGGAGGGAAGAAGGGATTAAGCAGGATAAGACAAACTCATCAGGAGCCATTCATTCATCTCACTGCCTGTGGAAGAGGTCTTTTTTTTCTTTTGCTCCAATACCTACAGGAACCACTGTGTTTCTCTAATTGTTGAAGGAATGAGGCCAAGTCCCTCTTCTGATGCAAATTCCCTTGGATGCATCCTGCCATTCACAGTATGGACAACTTCATTTTCTCTGAAAGCAGCCCAGGAGCCACGCTGGGCACAGGGTGACTGACTGACACCGAGAAATGGAATTCAATGGCTCCGATTGTGAAATGCTGCTCAAGCAGTGAAGAGGAACAGCCCACATGGACCCTCCTAACCAGTGAGTTGCTCCAGTTGTCTTTGACTAAAACGATGCAGGCAAATCTGCCCAATGCAAGTTTTCCACCAGCATTACTGCTTGGAGTCCATCAACATCAGTCCAAAGAAGTGAAGGCAAAATCTCCCTTCTTCCTTGTCAGGGTCCAGTGGGGGAACTGTGTTTTCCTCTGCTCTCCTCAAGGTTTTCAATCAAGGGGAGGAAGACCCTCCCAAACTATCCTTTCACTTTATGATCTTAAAACCTGCCTGGGGTAGAAAAAACAGGACTGGGCACACCAAATCATGCTTGGACTTGAATCCTATCTGGGTTTTCAAATATTTTTCCAAATCTTAACTGCATTTCTAGTTGTCCTGACACCTGTATTGAAATGTACTGTATGTGTTAATTTCAAATTCTTTTCTTTTTCCATAATCTTTTTCAAGTTTTCCTGCACTCAGGCGATAAATCCAGTTAGGTCCAAAGGCGTTATTGGAGAGCCAAATTTAATTTTCAGCTCCAGATATCATTTTCCTTATTTCTATGTTTATTTTTCCTTTTCTTTTTTTCTTTTCTTTTTCATTCTTTTGTTTTTATATTTTAATTATTTTCCTTCTTTTCTTTTTTTTTTTTTTTTTTTTTTTTTTTACTTTTCGGTAGTTTTTCTTTTTTCTTCATCTTTTTCTTCTTTCTTACTTGTATTCCTTTCCTTCCCTTCCCTTCCCTTCCCTTCCCTTTCCATCTCTTTTCTCTCTAATCCCTTACAGAAGTTACACCAGTACCTGGACTCTGCTCCTCTGCATGTTCCCCTTTCTTGTGCAGGCTGAAACTGCTGGAGGTAGAGGTGTGGCAGTGATGTTTGATCTTTTTCACATTAAAACTCTTCCACCGAGGGCTGATCCCCCCACGCACACTTTCACCTTGAAGAGCATCCTACTCTGTCAGTGCTCTGCAGGAACCAACAGGCAGGGTAAGGTAATACCTGTTGTGAGTAGGGCTGGCAGGATCAGTCCTTGAGCAGGCTGCCATCCCCACAGGGCATGAAATCTGTAGCCTCCTCCAAAATAAAGGTGAACGTGATGGCACTGCCTTTAGACAGTTCATGCCTCTAAGCATATTCGGGTTCCAGCTGAGGATGAAACCTCACCAGAGCCAGGATTTTGCCTGTGTAAAAAATACACAGGATACTCCCTCTAAGGAGTATCTTGGAACTGCCTGTGTTGTCTCTATTCCTATGAGGGCAGAATTAGGCACTAAAGAGCACCTTAATCTGCAGCCTTTTGTCTTCCCAAATGCAAATGAATGGCAGTGACTGATTAAATAAAGCAGAGAGGCACTCGGTGTGTGTTAGGGACTGATGAAGATGACTCAGGTGAGAGGAGCATGCACTCCCTGGGCTGGCAGGCAGGCTGCAGGATTGTCACTGATGCACTCACGGGGATCTAAGCAAGTCCTTCCTCTGTGTCACTGTAGAGCTTTTGTGTTACAAACACTGAATAGTTTCATCACAAGACCTTTGAATGTCACTACATGGAAACAGCACTTCAGACTGATTTTCTGCTGCCCATCTCTGTGCCTGGTCATTTTATTAGCTCAGTTCTCATCTCCAGGAGCTCACGGGAACACTCCAGCCCAGCCAGGCAAGCTGCCCTGTTGCAGACATCTCCAGGGAAAGCACAAATCTCTTGCAATCAGGTCTCCCACAGCACTTCTGGGCACTTGCCCCATGATGGAGGAGACAGCAGCTCAAAGGAGGAAAGGCTGGGAGCAGCAAACCTTGGAATGCTCTTTACGTGGCATGTCCATACTGGGGACAGGTCATAGAATCACAGAATAGTTTGAGTTGGAAGGAACCTTTAAGATCATCCAGTTCCAGCCCCTGCCACAGACAGGGACAATTTCCACTAGACCAGGTTGATCAGAGCCCCATCCAACCTGTCCTGGAACACTTCCAGGGATGGAGCAGCCACAGCTTCTCTGGGCAACCCGTTCCCAGTGTGTCTCACCACACCCACAGTAAAGAATTTCAGATTTTGTGTGGAAGAGAAGCAAAAGCTCCTGCCTGTGCAGGGTGACTTTATGGGCAGTATCCATAGCAGGGAAGGCAGGAAAGGTCATGTCTGTTCCCAAGGCATGAAGAGGTCACCCAGCCCCATCTGACCACGTGCGGTAGCTGGAGCAACCAGCCCTAGGTCTGGTCCCTGTAGTGCCTTCTAGCTTTCCTTTGAATAGGTTCCCAGTGGAGGCCTCCTCTGTGGTGTCTCATGGGCTGTTCATTGGCCAGTGGAGGAACCAAATCTTGGCTCCTGTGAGGACAGGTATCACCACCACCATTGGTGAACACCCAGAGATCAGTGCTTCTTCAGGCCCTCCTTCACCAGCAGGTTGGACTGGGGTACTTGGACATGGAAAAGACATAGACAGCTGTGAAAAAAAATCATCGAAAACCATTAAAAAAGACCAGGGAGTGAGACACATAGAGAGTGATTCAGTGTGAATAGCATGGCAGACAAGCCAGAAACATGACCAATACCTAGAGGTGTGAAGGGTCAAAGGACAGGGATGAAATACAGAGGATTGTCTTAGTAGCTATTAAACTAAATACAATCAGCAGAAGTAGAATGGTTGCTCCCCAGCTCCTCCATCTCCACTATTAGTGATAATTTTGAAGACAGTATTTTCTAGAGACACAGAATGGCCTTCTGGGAGAACACTGAAGGTTTCTGAGGGAGAGTGGCTTCTGTACCTGCTCCCACCTCTCCTAATCATTTGGTATCTGACATCACCTCAATGACAAACAGCCTGTCGTGTGTCTCCAGCAGCTTTCTGAGGGTCTGTGGCTGTATCACTCTCCTCTGCTGCACCCACACTGAGCATAGGAGTCCTTACCCCAGCAAACTGGGATGACTGGTAAAGCCCAGTAAAGTGCTTCGTGATTATTGATCCATTTGTCTCACTAAGTGCTTTTCTGGTTTTATCAGGGCTCTTCAGACTATGGGGAAAGACAATATTTCCCCTCTACATTAAAGGGGTGAATGCTTGTGGAAGCACGAAGGACCTGCATTGAAATTACTGGCAGGGACCATGTCGGGCTGTGTGTTCATCGACTGGAGTCGCTCCAGCACCTCAATCTCCTTCCTGAATTGAGGGGCCCAGAGCTGGACACTCAGAGCTTGGCTTCACCAGTGCCCAGCACAGAGGGACAATCCCTGCCCTGGTCCTGCAGCCACACTATTGCTGATACAGGCATGGGGCTGTTGGCCTTCTTGGGACAGGTTGGCCACTGTTGACCAGCACCCCCAGGTCCTTTTCCACTGGGCCTTTGTCCAGACATTCAGCCCATGGCCTGGAGTTCTGCAGGGGGTTGTTGTGGCCAAAGTGCCAAACCTGGCACTTGGCCTTGATGAACCTCAGACCACTGGCCTTGGTCCATCCATCCAGCGTGTCCAGATCCCCTGCAGAGTCTTCCTGCCCTCCAGCAGATCGACACTCCTACCCGATTTGGTGTCATCTGCAAACAGACTGAGGATGCCTTCATCCCCTCATATAGATCATCAATAAAGAGATTAAACAGAACTGGCCCCAAAACTGTTCCCCTGGGGAACCCCATCCAAGCCATAAACAACCAATTTCTCCAGGAGAACACTTGGGGAAATGGTGTCAAAGGCTTTCCTAAAGTCCAGGTAGGCAACATTCACAGCCTTTTCCTCACCCACTGAATGTGTCACCTTGTCAGAGAAGGACATCAGGTTATTCAAGCAGGACCTGCCTTTCACAAGATACTAGAGGAGTCACTGCTACCTCTAGACCCTATCTCAATTTAACCGAAATTCATCTTGGACATTTCTTTTTGGTGCGTTACCTCAAGGGTGACTCTGTCCTATTCATATCAGGCATAGCCCTAACTGGAATATCCCAGTTAGCTGTGGCTCTGAGGTCATGGCAAGGTGGCAGTGTGGTGCCATCAGCATCCCAAATGTCCTGTGGCTGAATAACATCTGGCCACTGTCAATTCCCACAAGAACATGTGACATAACCTGGACATAACCTGAACATGCACCATGATGGCTGGGTACCCACATCTTCTCCTGCTCCCATGTCCTACCACCATAAACACAGATAATCCCCAGCTCATGCTCAATCAGTCCTTCTGAAACCACTTCATGGGCTTGAATTTAAGCTCTGCTTTATGACCGAGGGAGCACAATCCTTGCAAAGCCCCAGTAATCATAATACGTGGAGGCAGAATTGATACATGTGGGCTTTTTCTATCACTCAATTAAATGGTTAGTTTATGCAACATGCCGTCTTTTTGAATCAAAGCTGGGTCACTGTTAGGCTGAGGTAACATTAATTATTTTTCCGCTTGTCGGATCCCATGAAAAGGATGTGAAAATGGCCTGTTTATGAAAGAGTGCGGGCAAAGGCTGTGAGCTGATTATGTCAAACATATTCAAAGCTTCCTCTGCAAAAGGGATTGTGATCAACAAAGCATAGCCCACACCTGCACCCATTTCACAATGAAAGTTGTTAGGACCATGAAGCTATTGGGGAAAAAGAGAGGTTGCATTAACCCTTTTGGGGAACAAGATGCTCCACTGTAGGATTTACACACAAAGTTGCTTTTCTTACTCCCTCAAGTGGATCCCAAGAACATTACCCCAGGAGTAAAACCAGTCTTTCCCACCTAACTTTTTCCATGCATTGGCTTTTCTAAGGTGGATGGAACCATCAGTTTGATGCATTTCTTCCTGCTCTTTCCTGAGTCCCAAGGGAAGTTTCAGAGAAGAGCTGTCTGTGCTGGAAGAGCAGGAAAGCAGTGCAAGCTCAGCCTCCACTCCCAAAAGTTTTGTTCAGGGCAATCCTGGCACCCTCAGGGCAAGTGCCTATCACAGGGATCACACTGCTGGAGTCAGGCCACCTCCTTAATAAAAAATGTATCTGCCTGGAAGGCAGGAAGAGAGAGAGGTGTGCTCTCAGGGAAAGCTGAACTGCATCCCAACTGCAGGGTACTTGCCCCATTTTCTTGCAGCCCTGTTGGTTACACTACTGCTGGATAAGATTGTCTGAATTCTAAGCCTGGCTGGAGCAGGAGGCTGGACCAGAGTTGTCCTGTGTTCCCCACCAACCCAGGTGATGCTGTGATAGGCAGAGCTGTGTCCTCATGCATTCTTGTGAGATACATGAGACTCGGGCAACCTTGGATCTGCTGCTCTGCAGGGGAAGATGGGACAGAGCAGTGTGTCAGCATATCTCTCTACAGTCTTAGTACCTGCTCTCCTTTCTGTGATTGGGTGGTAGGGCTAAGGAAAATAGATTTACAGCGAGTGTGACCCCCTGACAGCCTGCAGTGAACCCTGACCAGGTCTCAGGGCAAGCTCAAAAGGCAAAGTGGGAGCATTCACCAGGCATTTTCCTGCAGCACCCTGGGAATTGAGCAGGAAAGAGCACAATGCTCAACTTTTGCACACAGAGCCCTGATATCTGGCCAGAAATCCTTCTCTTTGGAGCTCCCGGAAGGTCACAATCCCACCTGTGTGGGAATTTTCAGCTCATCCTGTTGGCTGGTACAGATGAGCCCTCCACGAGCAGATAAGCTCTATGACAAACTCCCTTGAAACCATCTGAAGTCAACAATGGCACACAAGATCCGCCCCAG
>NW_008236769.1:14782615-14794120 GCF_000691975.1 Corvus brachyrhynchos | reverse complement strand
CTCTGTCCCCTAAATCCTTTCTGGCTCCTGTGCCAATGCAGGATTGTCTTATGGCAAGACCTGGGACAATCCTTTAATTCAGCAAAACTTCTACTGATTAATGTAAGAATTATGCCTTAATAAGGATGCCATAGACTAATTGAATTTGTTCTAATTAATGCTCCTAAGGGGAGATCTAGAAATGCCCTGCTAAGCATCACATAATATAAAACCAGATTAAGGCAAATCTCCACCTGACTCTTATCAAGTTTGAAGTTTTCCCTGATTCATTGCATATCATGATGGCAAAGAAAATGTTCCTCTTGTAAGTATTAAGACACTTCCAGAATGATTTTCCACATGTGCTCATTTAAAATAATGTTGATATAACTATACCCTGAGTACAGAGCAAAAGTAATTGCACAATAAACCTCTAAAACTCTCACGTTTTAATATCTTCAGGCTGGGTTTTGGAGTCTTTAAAGATGAAATGCTATAAAAAGCATTGGCTAAATGCTCTTTGGTTGGTCTCTAGTCTTATCTCTGGGCCATGGTAAGTGGAAAAGAGTAAGAAAGCAAGGCATGTTGCAAAGAGGTGTCAGGGATCCAGGTAAGAAGGTGAGGAGGTAATTTTTCATTATCAAGTGTTCTCAGAGATACTTTCCTTGTTTGGAAACAAACAATCAAACAAAACCTCCCAATACGTAATCTTGCAATCCTCATAATTAGCATGGAGCAAGGAAAAGTGAGTTTGGTAAACAAAAACTCAGCTAAGAAACTATTCTTGATTAATATGAACAGCAGCTGTTGGAATAATTGTTTTATTTGAAAATCATTCTTTTTTTCTTTTGACAATTTAAATCCCTTCCCTCAGGAGTTTAAAATAGCTTCAAATATTTAAAAGGAGCAGAGGGTGAGAGCACTTTAGTTTAACAAATGCTACAAGCCCTTTTGAGAGCATAATGAAAGACGTTATAAATGATGGAGAGTAGTCACTATTTGATTATAATTATGTAGATATGCACTAAATCTCTCAATAGTATTTGTGAGGGTCATTACACAAATCAGACTATGACTTTCTGCACAATAGTTGGTTTAATCATGAATACACCTCTTTAGAAACCAGAATTTCCCACTTGCAGGATATTCTCTCATTTCAATTACTTATTCCTAAACCTTGAATGAAAAGCCAAAATACCACAATTTTCCTGGAAATTACAACCTGCAAAGTGTTCATAAATTGAAAGTGCCAGCATGCGGGCATATTTTCAATATATTTCTCCAAAATCTCAGTGTTTTAATGCACTAAATGGTACTTCAAGCCAAAATGTTTGATTGTGGTATTTTTTCGCCTTAGAGAAAAAATTAAAAATGCTTTTTAAACTAATAACTACTCACGACAATTTTGTGGTGAGAAAACAGCGAGATAAGACCAAACCAACTTTTCAAGAGACTTAAATATTTGTGGAAAAATGTAAACATGAACCCTGTCTGAAGAAAAGTTTCTGTTTCCAGGATCTGGCATTTAAAAGCAATCCCCTCCTCTGGCTGAGAGCAGTTGCTAATGCCAATGGCCCTTGGCAGCCTCTGCAGCTTCTGTCCCTCCAGTCTCTCCTGCAGGTGGGACTTTGCCAGCTCCAGGCACTGTGAAATTGTGCTGGTGCTGTGTGGGCTGGTGTGGACACCAGTGCAACATTGCCAACAAGGCTTCTTGAGCCATCCCTGCTATACCTGGAGACTCGTTTTTTACTGAAAATTATTTCTGCTCCTGGAGTACCTACCACGGTGCATCCTGCTCAGGGGCCAAATAGGTGAGGCTCATCTGGTCACAGGCAGGTGTCTGCCCAGCCCCTTGATCCATCTGAGCCAGCCCCAGGCTCCTCTTCTCATCAGGGGAGAGAAACTGGATTTCTCAGAGCCTCTTTAATTCAACATCTGCATCTGACTGATGAAACAAGCCCTACTTGGCAGCTCAGGAGCAGACATCTTCCATACAGACATCTGCAATTAGGCGAGGTGAGTCCTGACTATCTATCCACAACTGATTTGGCTATTCCTCTTCCTTTCCCTTGGAAAACCACTGGAACACCTGACAACCAGTCCAGGAGCGGGAGAGCTCCTCAGGCACTGCCCATAATATTTACACATTTTCACATCTAGGACATCAGCACCATGAGCTGCCTTTCCTCATCCTTTTTCCCTTTCAGCGTGGAACTGAAGTGAGGACTCAAACCCTGTAATAGCACAGATGTAGGAAGTACAGTGTGTATATAAGTCCAGCTAAATTCTATAGGGCCACCTAACAAATATTTTCATGGCTTTGATGTATGTACCCTGAATTATTCATCCCCACTTTCACATCACACTGTTGTGAAACAGCAGGGACCCCTCACAGCCTGGCCCAGAAGGTCCAGTATCACTCCAGAGGCGACGTCCACAAACCCTGTCCTTAGTCTGGGAATGGGAAACTCTGACATTCTGACACAACTGCAAAGAAGGAATGAAGTGTTCTGATCATCTTAGATTGTTTGGCAGCCAAGATAACACCAACGTGTCAGAGGGAAGGAGGGAATGGACAATTATTTGTTACCTCTCTCCTCCTCACTGGTGGTGGTTTTTCGTGACATGTGGTTTGTTTTGTATGGAGCTGAGTTCCAAACAGGTAGTGAATGGAATCAAAAGCTGCTTTCTTATCTTTGGATTTTAACCTGGAGGTGTAACTTCTCTGCCTCTTTGTATTTCTCCTTTTTCCACGTCTTCTTCCAGCATCTCCAGTGGCAAATGCAGTTTCTTCTCAAAGGAAATGCCAGCAGGACATTTAATGACTTTCCCTCTCCTCCAAGGGCTTGACTCATAATTATACATGGAAAGATACACAAGAGATTATAAGAGGAGTAGCAGGCAGCCAAAACCAAACTGATTTATGTACAGCGTGTGACATATGGCAACATGAGACAAGATCTCTGGCTTATGGGCGTTCTGGCAAGACATGAGGTGCATCCTGTGGCAACACCTCGTGCTTGCACGGCTCCCATTTCTGCTGCTCTGTCCTGGCTTTTCTTTCACCTCATATTCAGGCCTTCAGTGACAGGACCCCAACCTGCCTTGGCCAGTTCTGACCTAGGCATTGCTTAGACACAGGCACAGGTGAGAGCCACACAGCTTCAAGGGATAAAGCATCTCAGGGAAAACGTTTTTATCCCATTTTAACAGACTGTAAATGAAGGCAGTGATATCCCGTTTATCTACCTCAAAACAGAGTGTGAGGGCAAGTTAGTGGTTTAAAGCACCAGGTAGCTGTTGGTTATTTTTCCTATTGTCATGAAAAGTCAGAACATAAGAGCCAGTCTGGCTTAGATCACCCCACTGCCTGGCCCAGTCATCTGTCTCCAACAGGACCAAGAGCAGGAGTTTGGGAGAGGGTTATCAGGGTAAATCAAGACCCTTTCTTTACCTTTACATAGACTTCACTTGTTTCCCACTAATCTGAAATAATAGCAATGGATTGACTATTGCCTTAATTGCCTTTCCTTTCTTTATCCCTGTTTCCCTGGAAATGAGTCACTATGTGAGACAGGGGAGGCAGGAGGTGTCTGCTGTCAATGGGAAGAGCAGCTCTCAGTCAAAGGCAGCAGGGCAAACCTGCTTCCTACAGCCAGGAAGGGAGTGGAAATTTCCATGGGGCTGGTGCTTGTGGGTCCCACCAGTCTTGCCTGCAAACCCTCTACCTTTGATTCCTCACAATGGACTTTTGAATGCATCGTTCTGCCTTTGATGACTCCTGCCAGATTATTTTTCTTATCTGACTTAGGAAAGATCTGACAGGATCAGTTAGCTAGCTCCAGGGTAGGTTCTTTGAAAAGCAATGATTTAACAGGGCTTTCTTTTACCTCCTCTTGGGGTTCTCCAAACTTTCTGGTTTATCCAGCTCTCTGACACACAGCACTGCCCTCAGTGATGCCTGGACAGGCTTGGTCGAGGTGCTGGCACAGCCTGACCCAAGGCTGTAATTCCTCCCTCAGCGGGGCCATGAGGATGTGGGGAGCATCTCCAAATAGAGCACCAGGAAAAAGGGAAGCCTCTTTGGGCAGCATGGAGGTCCAAGGTGCTTGGAGTTAGCAAGGGGGTAAGCACTGAGTTTATCTGCACTAAAAGAGGCTGCCAGAAAGTTCTGGCTGTGCATTCATCTCCCCTTTTGGCCTCTGCACAGCTCTGTGCGAGGATGGAGGGAGAAATGATCCCCACTCAGCTGGAGCTGGATGCCAATAAACACTCAAATGCTCAGCTGGCTTCAGTTGGTCCTGAAGTTGCAGGGTTTGCTGGGTTGGAGGGGGGATCAGCAGCCCTCCCAGACAGCTGGGACCCTGGCAGGAGAATCAGAGGGACACAAGGTCTCAGCAAACGTTGGGCAGCTGGGTCTCCTCCATGGGAAGGGTGGCCTCATGGAGCCCTCCACGGTGAGAGGTGTAGCTGGAGGAGCTGTGGTGTGGGACTGGTGGTTTCTGACACTGTCAGACACAGAGTGGCTCACAGAGGGGTCGCATGCTTGAGCAGACCCGAGCAATTCACAGTCAGAGCTATCAAAGCAATGACCCAGCTCCTTTAACACGCTGTCTGAAATCGTGTTCAGAAACTATAACAGAAAATTTTAATGCTCCATTGTACCGTTACAGACAGGCCAACAATGATGTTTTACATCTACACGTCACCTTCCACACAAGAGAATCCCATTGGGAAGGTCTGGAATGAGTTCAGGGGGCTCTGAGGGCTTAATGGCATTATGTAAAATGTCCATACAGGCACACAGCAGTTCAGTGAAGTATAATCCTGGTCTCCTCCAAGGCTGGAAAATTTTTAATGGGGGACAATATAATTTCACACACTGTGGACGCACAGATGATTTTGGATTTACCAAATTTGCTGCCTGTGCCTAAACTAATGCTCTCACTGTAGCCCTGTTGAGTAAAGGGCAGGCAGAGACATCCCATCACCATCCAAACCAGCGGAAGGTGTTGGACAAGACCATTGTTCATCTGCAAGAAGGTGGAGAGATGTTCCAGTGTTAGGATGACTGGAAAGCTCTTTATGGCAAAAAGGGAGCCCAGGCAGGAGAGAGAAAAAGAAGCTGTGGGGAGAGGGAGGGGGCTGTGGGAACAGCACAGGGCTTGCAGCAATGGGGCTGCCTGTCTGCTGGGGCGTTTGCCATTTGTCCAGATTGGAGCTGGTGATACAACTAAGCTCTTTCTCTCTTCATTTTTTGTTATTCAGACAGATAGAGCGTTTCTTTGGTTGCCACATAGAATTAATTTCAGATCTGATGCCAGAGGATATTCGATATGAGATCTAAACAGTGCTGTGTGTAAATTCGTAATGCTGTCTGTGCCGGAACATGTTGCAAGACTTTGAATCTTACTCTGTGTTAGTGCCATCAGATACACCTTAATGCAATCAAATGCAACACACCCAGCCAAAGAAATGATGTGACACCCTTGCTGTAAAGCTAACAGAAAACTCGCCAAAAGGGAACAAAATCCCATTTGGCAAAGCCTCAATCAGCTCAAGGGAAATTCAGCATTGAGAGTGTGTAAGTGCTCACAGTGCCCAGTGCAGAGGGAATGGAGGGAATTCTCAGAGCAGACAGGGAAAGGAGGTGTTGGCAGCAAAGTACTTTAGATAACATTGCTCCTGATCTTGCCTGAGATTCACCCTCTGCTCCGAGGCTGGGAACAGCTCTCCTGGATTCACCTGTCTGGATAAAGAGCCTCCTGCCTCCAGCTCTGCGTTGCGTCCCTTCCTGCCCAGGGAATTGCACTGTAATTCCCACTCTTTAAAATGTTTCCTTCATCCAATTTATTTGGGAAAGCTTGCAGATGATGTACTTGTAATTAGGCAATATGGACCAAGTGCAGTCCTGACACCTGGTGCAAAAGCAGCTGAGCTGGATTGCACACCTATGGCAATCACCAAATTCTCTGCTGTTTCAGACAGTGGAACCCTAAGGTGTTTCAGAATGTGTGTAGCCACCTAAGTTTCTTCTCACACAGGTATCTGTCCCCCACTGTGTTCGGCTGTTGCTGGAGGAAAATTCCTCTGTAGATTAAATATGGAAATCTACTCATGAAGAAATTAGGGTGTTCAGAATTCCCTAGATCCAGATCACTTCAGTTTTCTTCCCCTCCTTTTCCAAGCACGATTTCATTTGGCTGTCCATCCCAGAATGGGATGTAGCACATGCCCAGCAAAAGCCTTGTGGTTTGTAGATGGAGCAGGGTGCCTTCAGCAGATTCTTGATCAGACAGCAAGATGGGAGTCATGTATTTAAAGGTAATTGCTTTTGCGTGGTTTCCTGTAATTTTAATTTAAAAATGTGCAAAAAATAGACTAGATACCTTTAATATATTTTTTGTTCATACTCATCATCTTCCAAGTGATAATTCAGTATGCAGAACATGACAAACTAGAGAAGAGACTCTGAAATGTGCCCAGTGAATGTGAGCCCACAGCCAACATTGCTCAGTAGTTTGGTGATCTTCACACAGCTCCAGCGCTCTGTCATTCACTTCCAGGGGGAAGCCCATGGTCATTTTTCACAGCTGGCCCTATAAAATTAACTCAAGTGGTTGTGATGGTGTCACACTTGAATAGCTTGCAGCATCCTACATTTTTTAGGTGAACCACAGAATCATCTAATCCATCATGGTGGAGAACAGGATTTCTGACATCTTTTTTCACATTTAGATGTGCAAGATATTTGTCTTGCCATCAGTACGGACTTCTGCATTCAGACTGATCATCCCTGCCACATTATCCCTTAGTCTTTTTAAGGGGAGTGATCCTACAAAATGACAGCTGTCACTGAAGCTGGCATTGAGAGGGATGGCTACAGGAAAAATGGGGAGGACGTGATGAAAAATGTGCATGTCAACTGTGAGTGACCAGATTGTTTGACATCTTTTACTGCAAAAGCAGCTGTCCAAGCCCCACTGCTGCCTTCCCAACCTGCAACCAATTCTTTTTATCAGAAAAATGAGGATTTGACCCTGTTTTTCAGATGGTTCTCCATTATGGGAACTTTCACACCCAGAGCAGTTCTGTGGTCAGAGCACTGGGCTAATAAGCAGAAAATTAAGTTGTGGCTTTGGAATAGATACCTATATACCCATGAGCCAGCTGCCCATCTAGAAGATAAACATATTCATATTTTCTAACTCTATTGATTGTCTTTTGGGCTTATCCCAGAAGATCTCTGTCAGGATGGTCTGTGGTTGTAGAGTAATTGAGAGGAGGACTCTGAATTTGGTCAGCCCCTGTGGCCACTACTGTGCTTTTTCCCTCCTTCTGCATCAGCCCTCACAGCCCAGCAGGTGAGATCCTCTACAACATGAAGATAAAAATTAAGTATTCCCTAAGACAAGGTCTGAAGGCCCATCAGCATTCTATTTTTGTGGGGTGACATCCTACACTTGCTGCTTCTGCAGTGAGACAGATCTTCTGACCAGCCCAGAAACATACTTCTGTTTAATTTGTTGATTATTAAAATATATTGGATTGCTAAAAATGAAAAGACACATTCAGTGCTGGGCACAAGGAAGGGACAAGGGGACAGCCATGGTGATGATTTAGAGTGTGAAAGCCCCTACACATGGAAGAGGAGGTTTTTTCTGTACAAGACAGGATCTCATGTATATTCAATACACACAAAAGACCATCAGCGGCTCACCTTGAGAAACAAAAACTTCCTCAGAACTTCTCTGAGACAGTAAATGGACTCAGACTATAATTTTATTAAACACTGTAGATACTATCTCACATGCAACCTGACATATGTTGAGTTACTCAACCCATCCTATTCCTCACGATATTGTTAATGATTCGGTACAAAATGTGCATGCAGAGTACAATGAAAATGAACAGGGAGGGCAAAGGAGAATCTAAATGCAGGTAACAATCAGCTGTGGATGAAGAGCCATGATGATCACTGTCTAAGGACTTGCAGACACCACATTATTCAATAACTGATTATTCCCCTCTTCAGCTAATCCCACTTCAGGTCCTCTGCTGGTTTTTTTCAGCTTTTACAAATAACAGAGTAGTAAATCTCAGCTCTAAGAGGTGGAATCTGAAGAGACTCACCTATGTGCTTTTCCTGTCTGCTGGTGGAAGCTCTAATTACAAGTCTGAGTTCATGCACAGAGGAATGAGCAGTTAGTAAAAAAAAAATGTCCGTGTCAATCATAACCTACAAGGAAAGATAAAACAAGCTGTGATTGCTTTGCATCAGGAGGAGAAGACAGACTGGAAATAGGCTATTGGCCTTTGAATATATAAAAAGCTGCAGTGGAAAAGAAGGGAATGGTCTGTTCTCCGTGTCAATGGAGCAGCACAAACCGTAATGGTGTCTGAATTGATTTTAACCATCAGGAAGCATTTCCAACAGCAAGAGCAGGAGGCAGTGAGGTGGTTTTGCTGAGCAGACTGGGATGCCTGCAGTACTGGACACCTTCAGAAAGTCTACCCAATTCATGGAACACATGGTTCAGGTGCGGAGATAGAGCTTTTTAAATCCCTTGCAGACCAGTTATGACGCCAAAAACTGAGGCACTGGTTAGGTAAATGGATTTCTAATATCTCCGCATAATTTTTCCCTATAATTTTTAGATGGAAGATGGCAGAATTCATGCCCCTGGAGTGACAATTTTAATCAGAGGAGAAAAAAATATATCAGCAGTAGGGTTACCTGTGCATCACAGTTTGCCACACCAGGATATAAAAGACAAAATTCATAAATCATGACAGAAACCCAAAAGTTACTGAATATGAAGAGGAGCCAAAGCCCTCCATTAAGTCCTTGTCTTCTCAAACTAGTGAGCAAGAAAGCAATCATGTAGTTCAGCACGCCTTCAGCATGTGTGTGCACTTGATATGTACTGAGATATGAATATATGTGTGTTTGTGCACTCTAATTTTCAGAGTTATTTTACTGATGGTAATGGTGTAATAATGAATACAGAGTGGAATCCCTGTTTTCCAAAAAATATTTGTTCTCATTCAAAAGCAAAAGTTTATTTAGCCATCCTCATGATGATGGAAGTTCCATTCAGAACAGGTGTGTAAACACATTTTAGTAGCAAAACTCATCCCTGGATTTTTAACTATACACATCTTCAGTTGAGACCATGTTAAGATTAGAGACAAATCACTATTTCTTCTGGTTTTTGAGATACTGGCAAACATAATAAATCATTTACATGTCTACATTCACCACATTTCTGATTACACAAAGTTAAAATTGCATGACCTATTCAGGTATGATGTGGCATATATGGTGAACTGCATTATTTTTAAAACCCTGCACAGACAGGAAGCGTGGCTATCAATGATCATTAGCTGCAAAAATATCACAGGTCTTTTGAAGTTGTAACATTAAAATGTCACAGGCTGCTGAGTGACAGTGTATGAACTTTTACAACCACAACACACACTTGATGATAATTTTTTATTAAAAGAGTGGTAGCTTGGTATCGCTGTCTGTGAGTTACTTCTTTTTCATGTGCACAGGTAGATTTTAGAAGTCCAAATATTATTATGTCATTAGGAAGCTGACATTGCTGTACTGCTATTACATTTGTTATCACTAATGCTGAGGACATGTGGGCCATCCAACAAGGGGTTTCTGTGGTCCTTAATAAAGGACATTTCCTGAGCAATAGGCAGAATTTGTTCCACGTCAAAAACTGTTATATATTACACAACAGTGGCAGCAGTAACTGCTTGTGGTCATATCTCCTGAGTAGGTAACACTACACTGAGCTTTGTACAGTTAACTTGTAAACATTCCTGGGGAGGGGGATTCCTCTTGGGAGTCAGCTTTGTAATGGAGAACATTGCTAACTTCGGCTTGGTTGGGGATTTATACTATTTCCAGTTCCCTCTTCCTGCAATTCCCATGCCAAAGTACAAGGGCTTTCTGCTGAAATAATTCAATCCACGAATTGCATTCACTCGTACCTACACCACAGATTCCTCAGCATCCTTCAGATGTCAGCTGACAGCATTCCTTGCTTCCTCTCATGGACTTGGTCAGCACCTGGAAAGCTGGACACACTCACTTTTTTCTCTTCTTTCCCCCTAACACAGCCTTTGCAAGGACTCTGCACACACAGACAGTCCTCAGTGCTGCAAGTCTGAAGTCCTAAATACCCTGAAGCCTCCCAGTCCCTGGGAGTTGCTCCGTACAAGTTAAATTGATCTTGGAATGCCTCAGAATTGGCTGCGCAATTTAAGACCCTAAACACCAATTCCAGACTTCTAAACTTGAAAACTGTGCCTTGACTGCTCCTCTCTCCTATTTCCCAAGGTGTGGGTCAGACACACCAGTGCCTTTTGCAGAGCAAAGAGGAAGCACCAGGATAAAATAATGCCCTCGGATGTGACTTTTGCAGGATGATGACATTCCATGCACCTGGGCTGTCCTGTTATCCTGGGAAGCAGAGCCTGGATGCCAGATGCTGGCCCAAGTTCAGGTGCACACAGGCCTGTGGAGCCCTGGTCACTACCAGCACTGCCACCACAGCCCTGGGAGGGCTGTCAGAGGTCTCTCAGTGCTCTCCAGGGAAGCACAGAGCTCGGAGGGAACGGAGCTCCCCAGAAACCTGACATGAAGGACAAGTGTAAGGACTGCCTGAGTCTCGCGATTACTGTTCTTTTGCTAATGTGCTTCTCGCTGTTCTCTTTATAAATTACTGAATTATCCTTAGGAACAAAAGGTATTAGGGTCCTGCAAGCTTCTCTCAGTTTGTGGTAGGACTAATTCATTAATGTGGCTCCAACAGGAATGTGTGCAATGTTCTTTCTAATTGGACATGACTGGTCAAGAATGACTCGGCCTCCATCCAGATCACACTGTCACTTATGCTGTATAATAAGCTACTACTACTGGCCCATGAATCAATTTTTAAACAATCTCCAGTAATGAACTTGGACGGCCCATTGTTGTTGACAAAGAAATGCACAGTCCTGCTATTGTCAAGGGGCTCAATTATGGGTTCTTGCTGATAAAATAGAGGAGAGGGAAAAAGGGGGGGGCGGTCTACGGACAGTAGTGACAGACTGAAAGAAGTGTTTCATCTCTGGGGTCCTTACAGAGGATGACAAGCCAAAAGGTCAATTTCATAGAGGTTTAACTTGAAATGTCTGAGGACAAAAAAGGCATCTAGAATCATTAGGAAATGTGAAGTTTGACTTGCACCATTGGAAATCCTTAACATATTATTTTAACTGTAGAACTGACAAACTCTTTGCCCACTGGGTGGGAAAGAGAGGTTAAGGGAAGTAAAAGCTTTATATTTCTCCAGTGGGGGGGAATAAAAAGGTTAATTTTAGTAACTCTGGGAAGAGTCTGTGAGGAAACTGTCAATGTTGCAGCCCATTTGCCATTGTCCTGAGCCAGCGGAGTCAACGCGGGTAGCGGGAGAAGCTGCTGCCGGCACTGGCTGGGGGGGGGCGGGGCCCCCCCCGTGTTCCCCC
>NW_008236769.1:14721538-14782454 GCF_000691975.1 Corvus brachyrhynchos | reverse complement strand
GCCAGGGGAGTAACCGCGGGTAGCGGGAGAAGCTGCTGCCGGCACTGGCTGCTGGACGCCGGGCTCCCAGCGTTTTCCCCTCAAATAACCTCACCAGTCACCGAAATGTCAGGGCTCTGCCCAGTTCCCCCTGCCTGAACCAGCCTCATCAGCATGGCAGTGCTGCTTCAGCACTGCACACTTTGTTCAGAACTACTCGCACGTTACCGGGATTCCCTGAGCCCGACGGTATAAAGGGAAGAAATATCTCTGCAGTGGTTCTTAGCAGCTGGGTCTGGCATAGGAGAAGATGTGCTTGAAATCCTCTTCCCAGCTGAACAACACCTTATGAAGCAAGCTCCTTTTCAGGCCCATGTGGGGCCAGAGCTGCCAACTCTTTTTTTAAAGCTTTAAGAACCAGGCAAAGTCAGGGAGTTGATACCAGGTTTCTTCCAGCTGCAGAGGACACTGCTGTGATCCCATCGAAGAGTACCCACCCAAGTTAAAAAAAAAAAAAAAGCAGGGTCAAAATTTCCAAGTGAGTATGTCCACTGGGCCCATGAGTGAAAATTTTCTCTCTTTCCTGGTGATCTCATCACAAAGATGGAGGAGAAGACCATAGGGGGGCCTGCACTAGGCAGTTCTGCTGTGTGTTTCTCAGAAGGATGAGTCACTTCTCCATCTGGATAAGACACCTTGTCTTCGTTCCCCAGCCACAAAGCAGGACAACCTGAGTGCTTTTGAAAGGCCAGCCTTGAGCAAGACCAGTGGGTGGGATGCAATGAGGAAGGGTCCCCCAGGGAAGAGGGGAATGAAACACATGCGGAAACTTTGCTGGAGCAGGAGTGAATCTGGACATGCAAGGCTGATGCCTGCTCAAAGGTGGAGTCTGAGCCACATCTGCTGCTGGGAAGCTGCTGGGGCTTGTCCAGCAGATTGGCTCATCCCACAGGATAGTCCTTCCAAAGCCCTTCAGCAGAAAGCGGAGGGAAGGTGCTGAGGACCATGCTCTGCACACCCCAACACCAGCCTGAGCCAGGGGGAGAAACTCGGGGACCACACATGGCAGCACACAGGGACCTGGTGGAGCACACTCTGCGGGCACTTCACGAAGCAGCAGAGGACAATTCTACATGGAAACATGTAGCTTGGCATTGTTGGCTTTTTGTTATTGCTCAGACCCCCAGCACACAGGAAAAATTCTCCTGGGAGAAATCTGGGGAGACTGTCAGCAGGGGAAGGTGCTAGGCGGAGGTCAGTAAGGCCTTTGCAAAGACAAGCTGCTTCTGTTGGGGTATGTCCTTAGGACAAGACCCTGTGTGGTGGCACTCCTCTGAACTGCTGAAATGGCCAGCTTGCAGGTGACTCCCAGATTTCTCGAGGGAAGAAAGCAAAGCCTCCCCTCCCCATTTTCCCAGCTGGCAAGAAACTCTCTAGAACGTGCCCTCCTGTGAATATACCAGGACCTGTGGTGCTAATGGTTTGTGATTCACCAGGCAGGAATGTATCTCTACATCTAAGAACTGGACTCTGGTTTTTGCATTGTTCCCTGGGATAGAGAAACAAGTAAAGGAAGGGACTTGAGCCCAGGAAGAGAGAAAAGGGCTGTGGGGTGAAGAGTCAGAGGCATGGGGGGATGAGGACTGGCTTTCCACCCAACACATTGACCCACAGCTCATTTCAGTCAGCAGAGAGCTGAAGACAGCCCTTGTGCCTACTGACAGCATTTTGAGACACCATCATGTGCTGGACAAGTCATACTGCAGCAACCCAGGACCATGGGACAGAGCCAGATGTCCCAGCAGAGGTAATTCCCACATCAGCCAAGGTCTCTGTAGGGGCTGAGTGGAGGAGAAAGGTCTTGGGAGCTGGAGCTATTTGGGCACTGGCTGAAAACCCTCTACTTACAGAGCCAGAGACTGCAGGGGCCATATTCGGTGCCTGTCTCAAGTCTGGGCGACCCCGTCTGTTCCCATTAGGAGGCCCAGGCAGTAAATTGGGCCCTGAATATATAATTAAGCAAAGGGCACCATCCTGAAGCCAAGGTTCACACTGATTTGTTGTGGCTGGGGTGGGAACAGCCCTTTGCAAATCACTAGCAGGATGTTGCTCCTAGTCAGCTGGAAACTTGGTAGCTCAACTCCATAAAAGCTGGATCTAACGCTTCAGCTCCCCAGCTGGTTTCAGCATCCTGACCAGCACGCAATCCTGTGGCTTGCTTTTCTGCACGACAGTCTGGAAACCTTCCTTGAGAGCCTCTTGTTTGCTGGCTGCCAGGATTTGCCATGCAGATTCTTGCCAAAGGGATAATATAAACAAAGCATAATGTCAAGTTTCCCACACAAGTAAGATGATCTATTAGCACTGCACTTTGTACTAATTATTGCACAGTGGGTGGGGGCTTGTGAAAGGAGATTTATGCATTCAGCTAGCCTCACTTTTATTATTTGTAAGTACTTTTTGGCAAGGAATGAGCGAGATATGTATTTTATTGTTACGCTGTTGCAAACATCCTAATCTTCCGCACTCATTAAAACCTCATAACAAATAGTAAGAATGATATATTGCAGCCACAATGAGCATCTCATTCATCCCCAGGTGGGGGGAGGGGGGTGAGACACATGAGATGGAGGACAGAGCAAATAGGAATTTGGTTTTTTGGTCCATGGTCATATTTGCATGGAGAGCCCAGGTATCTGAAGGGAGGAAATAAGGGGATGGATAAGGAATGGCTGCTGGGTTACCCAGGTGCATGGGGAGCTCTGAGGTAAGATGTCAGTGTGGAAGAAGGATGCTGCTGCCTCAAAGGGTCAGTCAACACTCCCAGAAAGCAAAAACCCATTTGTGTCCTTCCTGGCATGAAGCAGGTAAGTTGTATATCTGCTCTGGGAAGTCACATCACTACCCAGGAGCAGCCAGGCTTGCAAGATTTGTGCCTGTGTGTCAGGTACTGGCATAAGGAAGAGTCTGGGGCACCCTGGGAAGACATCTCAGGGTATTTCTGCACTTCCTGGACCAACAGAAGGGACCCCAGAATTTACACATTGGGTGGTCAGGTTGTCTTTGGGAAATTCACTGCTGAGTGCAGTACCCATGGGGTTGATGCTGGGTGAAAGCCAAACTTTATCTGATGTTTTAGGGAAAAAAGGTTCAGTGGAAATGGTTGTCACAGGTTAAAAGGCTCTGATGGTGCTTCCAGGGCATCACAATGCTTGTAGGGCATTTTTTTACCAGGAATCCTCAGGTAAAGATCAGAAATTATGACCCAGAGTCATACATGCACTCCTGGCACATTGGAAAAGATTGCAGGAAGAGATTAATGGGGAGGTGGCAGGAAAGCCACTAAGACAGAGTCCCATGGGCTCCTACCCAGATCTGCACACCACAGCTGCCAGAGCCATCCCCACCTTGGATCATGCTTACCTGGGAGGGATGAGAGCTGCTTCAGAGCTAGTGGTGTTTTCCCACCAAATCAGAGCCTTTCTTGCTCCACTGTTGCGTCACCTGTAGGGGCTGGCTTAAGAAAAGGATTTCCATTCTTTTCATCCATCTTCATTTGGGCTCAATGATCCTGATGGGTCTCTTCCAACTCAGCATATTCTATTCTATGATTCTATGATTCATCATTTGTCCCACCCTGAATATTGTATTTCAAATAATGTAGTCAGGGCTTGCCATGAACCCCAGGCTGCTGATCTTTTCCCCCATCAGAGCCTATTCAGGTGTCCTTTCTCTCTTCACCTGCTTCTTCCAAAATACCACCCCTGTTCTCTCTCTTTCTAGCCTCCCGTAAGTTACATCACCAAACTTACCTCTGGTCACAAGGGAGGAGAGTGTGACCCAGAGGCCACCTCTGACTGTCAGCATCAGCCTGGACAGTGAGGAGCACAGTCAAGCAGAAATTCCCAGACACGTTTCCAGCAGAGCTTTGGAGTGGCCATGTGTGTCAGGCAGCCAGCTCAACCCTTCTCTGGGTACCTCCAGGAAGGGACTGAAAATTGTAGTGACTTTTTATCCCTGCAAGCTCAAAATTCTTGGCATCATCTTTCTTCTTCAGTTTCAGGTAAATAAAGTTTTGGGACTGGGCAAAAACTACAAATCAGATGTTTCGAAATATTTGGTAATGACTCCTCCATTGTCTTCTTCCCCAGGTTTGTATCAGTTTTCCAGCTGTTGTTGGTTTATCCTTGGGGTGTTGCTAGGGAAAAAACAAAAGACAGGTAAGATGGAAAGAGAGAGAAATGGCTGAATTTAGAAAGTTATAGATATTGGCTGGACCTTCAGCCTACAGAAAATGTTGAAGTAAAGAACAATTCACAGAGATTCTTTTTGGGTTTTTGTTTGATTTTTTTTTTAAATGTCCCTTCTAATCCTAGAAGTTTCATCCCCTCGACCTCTGGCCGAGCTCTGTTGCTGCAATGGCACCACGCTCCCAGGGGACCAGGAGGGCGTGTCCCCATGTGGGAACAGAATAATCACACACCCTTGGCCTTTGCCCTCACATGGGTATAGGAGGTGGATGGGTGTCCTGCTCTGCTCCACCATCTGGAAGCATGGACAGACTGTTCATTATACTGGAGTCATGACATGGCTAATATAAATGCTGGGAATTACGTCCATCTGTGCTGGATGTCCAGCTGGAAGAGCAGGACTGGATGGAGAGGCTGATTTCCAATCTTGCCATCAGCACGTCCAATGAGGGATGTTCTGGAGACAGTTTCTGGAGAAAGCCTGTCTCCTCTCTGGGGTAGGAAGCAGAAGTAAGGGGGAGAAACGCTGTGCCTGAGACAGGAAAAATGAGGATTAAGGAAGTTGTCAGCATTAAGTAACTTATCCCTCAGGCTTAAGTTGCCAAAACAGAGATCAAGAAATACACCCAGCAAGGAAGGACTTGATACTGTCTTGGGAGCCACTAGTGTGAACTCAAAATTGCTCCATTAAGGACAAATTGCTCTCAAATGCAGGCACACACTACTGAATGAGGGATTGCTGAGGCTGCTGCTGCTGCTGCAGGTGGCAGGGGACCATCCACAAGTCTGCCCCACCACCCCACCGTGGTGTGAAACCCCAGCTGAACAACCTCACTTCACTCCTCCCCATCACCAGCAGCCCCTCTAGCAGCTAAACCCTGCCTCATGCCTTCCCAGCCACTTGCCCACCCTTATTTGATTTTTTCATCTTTTCAGACCTTATCTTGATAACAAACTTGAGCCAGAACCGGGAAACTCCCTCCTTGAGCTGGTGTCTGCTGTAGTCTGACATCATTTTTGTTCTCACCTTCCTCCCTGTTCATCTCCATTGCAATGCAGACTGCTATCCCACCCCTTCTCCTGCCTCCCCCAGCACGCTGCGCTCAATCTCCCTCTGCACAGGCTCACCCTGAACAAACCTCTTTTGTCGGGCCACCCCCCACAACAAGAAAATTAGCATAATTCGGGCATGTTGAGGCCACCACAGCAGCTACAAGCCGTGATTACGGTGCATGTGGTTAGCACAGCCTGCAACATCAAACAGTGTGTTTACAACAGATGTAATCCCTAATGATACAACAGGTGTATAACAGTCAATACCAGCATTGTAGCGATCAAATAACGCCGTGGCACGTTCACATTGATCCAGTATTAATCCAGCCCCCTCGGGGCTTTGGGGTTATGATTTATATGACTCACTGGGAGGTTTCGGCATCTCTTTGGCACAGCACCAAACTGCAGGCAGGGATCAGTGTATAATTTACCTTTGCAGTGAGAGCTTTTTGGATCCACGCTCTTAGCAAGCCAGGTTTGACAATGGCACTTTGAAAAGGAGAGCTTGTCGGAGCACGCAGGGGCACGTTTCTCTCAAAGGGTGATTCATGTGCTGCAGCTCCAGCGACTGTCCTGGTTTTACATGCTCCAGTGGTGATGAATTAAAGCAGCAACAGGAGCACAGCCCACATCAGCTCTCACAGGCTCCTGCCCGCACTGTGAATTTCCTCTGCATCCCTTTATACATCAGCTCAAACTGTTTACCTTAGCGAGGAGGAATACAGGAGAGCATGGGATGAAAGCATACCAAGGGAAGGCAGCTTCTGAACGGGAATCAAAGGAAAATCCAAAGGCAGCACATCCAAAACCAATGGAAATACTTTTCCACCCAGGCCCTGGTTAAATTGTTACATTTGAGACAAAAAAAATGGGTGAGATTCAAGAGAATGAGGACCATTCAGGGGGATAACAAGAACATCTGCAGCCATCTAAAACACAGGATGCTCACCCAGCATAGGAGTAGGAGCCTGGCTCATGGCTCTGCTCCTACATAACAGGAGTCAGCCCACCTTTGACTAGGCAAGGGTCCTCATTTAGAAACTCATCACACACCTAATTTTAGTGTGCACCTCTACAGGCAATTTTCAGGCAAAGCACTGGCAATCAAATATGCACAGATATTAAATTAGAAGCCGTCTTTTAGTAACAAGGACAAAATGCACTGCTGAAGGAGCGTGGAAAGGAAGCTGGTGTTGTGCGTGCTGCAATCCAACAAATGAGCTTCACTTGCCATGGTGGCAAACTGGTAACTTTTGTGAGTATTAAAGGCAATTAAAGAAACAAACACTCTCCATCATTCCCCAGAGTGAGAGATATTATCAGTTGTGGCTTTGTATTTTTACATAATCACAGTTTAAAGGAACATTTTTCCATATGTGGAAATTCCCTGTTTTCTCCTCCAAACGCTAACAAAATCCTTGCCTCTGGCTAGCTCCACTCTCTTCATGGCTCTCTGTTATGGCACTCCTGCTTGCCCCAAGGCCCTGGGGAGAAGAGATGGGCCCAAAACAAACGCCAGAGGTGAACGTGCTGGAGATCCAGTCCTACACCCAAACAGCACACGCTCCCTCCGCTCGGGGTGCTTTTGAAAATTCCCCTCTTCCCAGTGTTGAAAAGGCTTTTGTGATCTCAGAGAACTCCTCTCTCAGGCATCCCACTCCAGCGACGTGATCAAGCAGCACGTCCCACCCATCACCACGTGCCCATCACCCAGAAACCTCCCAGGATAAGTGGTACGAAGGGCGCAGCCGACCCGGGAAGCTCCACCTGTACCACTGGGGGGACACCCTGGGATCTGGATAAGGATAACAGCTTCCTTCTCTGATCCTATTGAGGGGGTTGAGCTCAGCCTCACTCCAACAGCTCACACATGGGGCTTTGGCTTGGAGCTCAGCTGCTCTGTGCTAGTTTCATCCTCTTCACTCTTCAATCCAATGGCCAAATTATTTGCCCCTTTGCTGGGAAGCGGGGCCAGGTACAGCAGGCATGAGGGAGGCTTGTGCCAAGGGTGCACTGCTGAGGATGGCCATGTCCTGCACAAAATGTTTGCATGCCCAAGCTGCCTCACACACCCAGCTAGAAGTGTCCACACACGGCTGCCCATGTCCATCTGCACCCCATTTCTGTCCAGCCACAGTCACCATTCCCCACAGACAAGGCAGATGTGCTCCTCCCACATCCTCAAACCCCTGGCCCCAGCACCCTTTGCACCAGGTGGTGATTTCTGTCTGGCTTGTGTGGCCTTTGCTGGATTTGTTTGTTTGTTTGCCATGCGTGCTGTTTGTGTGCTGCTTGCCTGCTGAGCTTTTCTATGCTGAGCTTTTCAGTCTATGGGCTGGCCTGCTCCAATCTTGGATAGCATCTCACTAGCTTGCAAGCCTGCAGAAGCTGCCTGGTTCTCCTATCAAATCCCCAGCACAACCAGGACCATTCCTAGGTGCTGAGGTGAGGGTCTCCAGACATCCTGAGCTCCCCCATCACCTCACTGAAGCTCCAGTAGAGTTCCTCTAAAAGCTGTAAATTTGATGACCAAACCTTGAAGCAACAAAGGTCTGCTTTTCTAGTGGCAGCAGAAAAAAGTCTAATGGCATCAGTACACTGAGTGGGGGCACTTAATTATGGTTATGTAGTTATGGATGTTGTCTAAAGAGTTGTAGAATGGTTTGGGTTTGTAAGGGACCTAAAATATCATCTAGTTCAAAGCCCTCTGCCATAGGCAAGGATGCCACTCACTAGATCAGGTTGCTTGGGACCCCATCCATCCTGTCCTTGAATGCTTTCACGGATGGGGCATTCACAGTTTCTCTGAGCAGGAGGAATAAAGTGACATAGAAATCATCCAGGAAAATCTATCGATGCTGAGTCCATCTCAGAAGACACTTGGGACCAGACTTTGAAACCTGTATCCACTGGATGATCCAAAAGGCTCCTCTCAAGACGTGGGACCCCAGCCATGTGTCCAGGATCACTTACTAAAACTGGGCAAGAGTGAAGAACAGTCCCACCATCTCTCTGCCAAGCCATGCTGTGCTATACATGAAATTCCTTGGGGAGGGGCTGAGCTCTGTGGTTATACTGACCAGACCCCTGCTGTGCTTTCACACTCTCCTGCGTGCACATTCCCAATTTTGCGTGAGAGAGACAAGAAGACACCAAGGCTTTGAAGTTTGTCTGAGACCAAGGCAGTTATTGCTGTTACTTCCCATCTGGCAAGACTTAGAGGATCTATGGCTCTTTCCAAATATGTTTTCTGGGAATATTATCATATTAGAAACCATTTAGATATAAAATGTCACCGCTCATGGGAAAGTCTTGTTAACACAGAGGCACCAGCGGAAGCTCTTCTTAAAAATTCCTTTCTGCTTGATAAAGGCTTTCCTTATCTAAACAGTGGTATGGTGTCCTCCCCCTGTAGGCTGGTGTTGTGTCACGGAATTGGGGAAGCCTCTTCCTCGAAGGCAGAAGAGGAGAGTCTAGATGAGCTGCCTTTCATGCCATTGCTTTGATGGCCAGAGCCCATAGGGTTCATGTTCATTATCACTGCCAGGGGAACCACCAGGGCTCCTCTGTCTGAGCCAAGGTGCTGATCTGGTCCTGGACCCCCCAGCCGTGCATGCAGCCATGTCCTGGAGGCACCACCAGCCCCAGAATTCTTCTCCTCTCTCCTTCTCTTTCTCTCCTCTTCTTCCTCTACCAGAATCAAACCAGCCTGGATATTGATCATCTCTGATGCTCACACTCATCCAGTCACACAGGGCTACACATAGCAGCTGCTATTTGATTTTATTTCTAATCTCTTGTCATTTTTTTTACCAAATCCCTTTAAGCCTCTTTTAAATAGCTCAGGGACCATGAAGGGCTATTCCCCAGCTTTGTTTCTCCTTGTGCTCTGCCTTTTTCAAGCACTTTTAAATCGTTGCCGTTTTTACCCTTTCTACTCATCAAGCATTGCCTACAGCAAAAGACTGTCTCTTCTTGACTCTTATGGGCACCTTTGCAGAGCAAGGTTCTCACTGGTGCCCCTCATGAACTTGATGCTCCATTACCCTTGGTTGCAGGAGCTCTAGCAAGGATGACCTGAGCAGCTTGCAGCTTACCATGTGGGATGGAAATTTCAGGGCTTGCAGGTTGTGAGGTGAGCTGGCTCCATCCTGGGAAGCAAAACGCCACTGAGACCAGGAAGAACTGCCAGAACCTGGTGTCCAAGGTTTCCTAAACCAACATCAGGTTATTCAGGATTCTAAGGACCTGCTCCAGGATATCTGGATCTCAAGCTCAAGCCTGGAGCTGGAGGCCCAGTAGCTTCCAAGGGAAGTGCCTTTATAGGGTAGGAGATGGGGGGTCCCAGAGCTTTCAGGCTCCTGGCTTGCAACAGAGAGGTTGAAAGCCCAGAGGTAGGTTTGCCTCTCCACCCTCAGCCTACATGCCTAGGCCTCTGCTTCTGATCCATGAAAGCTTGCTGAAGGCCAGACCTTCCTCGCAGAGGGAGTACCTGAGGATGAGCAATTCAGCATGTTCCTGCAGTGCTCCACTTGCAGTGTCCTGTGGCTGCGGCCGCTGTGATCCTGAGCTGGGGGCTGGAGGCACCAAATTAACCTGAATTCCCTGTGTGCACCTACAGTGTCCAGCCTGGCAGGGACCTGCAGGACCTGAGTCCAAGACCCTCACCCAGCCTGCCCTGTATAAACCACTGCTGTTGAGGAGCCTCAGTGCATGGACATGGCAGCTCCCACTGAAGCCAGCTTGCCCATGGCTTGGGAATACCTGCTGTATTTTCTAAGCCTTTCTCACTCCTCCTCTTCCTCGGCTGAGCTGCAAGGTGAGTCCTCGCGTATCCTGAAGGATTCACTGCAGAGCATTGCTTGCATTTTTGATTCTGCAGTTCAGAGTCCTCGAAAGAGCCCTGCAGCCACTTAGCTCATGATGACGACTGATACCAAACACTGTTTCCTCTTATTGCAAGCAAGTAAAAATAAACAACATCCTACTGTACCCAGCTCTATCCAAGAAAGCACTGTAATGGGTATTTATAGATAAACAGAGATACACTGCCTGATGGGGTCTGCTGCAATGAATTTAGACCTGAAGATTGAAAATCCAATTGCGTTTATAAATCAGCTGTGACATGCCAGTGTCATGTCACCAGCAGAAGGCAAAGGGCATGTTTACTACAAGCAAAGGCACACGCTACGGTCATATGCATAAGCAAGTTTCTGTGCAGACAGGTTATTTTTTGCATAGTGTTTTTTTGATTTTTACATGACTTAAGGATAATGCTCTAGGAGCCTTCTTTTTTTCTTCGTGCAATTTTTTTTTTTATGGTAACATTGTTTTTTCCCCTTTTGTGATTGACTGGAGGTTTTGTTAGGTTTTGGTTTTTTTTAATGTTCTGAAGAATGTTTGTGCTTTTTTTGGCACCTCATTACAGACCTCAAAAAACCTGACTAAAACCCTGGCTGCTTCTAAAGCTCCTGCCAAAGGAATTCATGCTTCTCTAAATTTGCTGTTCACATTTCTCATTCCAACTGATATTTTTAATAATAAATATGGTTACTAAGAATAACTGTTTACCACCTCTGTCAGCTCCAGTCTTTTATTTGGACTCAGATCTCACCCTTGGGTTATCTGTTTGTCTTGCACAAAAATCAGCACTATGTATAGACTCTGTGGGGACCCTCCTAATGAGTTTTCTGGGGTCCTTAGGATGTGCAGCGACCAGCTAGCCTGAAAGCTGGCATGTCACAGCCTCCTACCTGTCTGAGATCTCGTAGGTGCCATGATCTCCATGGCTAAACCCAGGCTGTCCCAGTCCCCAATCCCTCCCCATGCATCACTTTATTTTCCCTGATGTGTCTTGTCTGCAGCTCCACAGCCAGGCTTCCACATCCATCCCCTTCTATCATGCTAGCCAGCGTTTTTTAGCTGCTTTTTTTTCCTTTATTTCTTTTTTTTTTTTTTTTATCCTCTAGACCAGGTCCTCTTATTAGATATGCCCTTTTCACTGACCCTGAATTATTGCTACCCATGGTCTTAGAAGAACAGTGCTGTTTGTTAGTCTAAGAGCACATGTGACTACCCTCTTCCTGGCCAACGCCAGAGGTTGCACCAGAGATTTTTCAAGCCAAAAACCAGGCATTTCAGCAAAAGCTACAGGCTCTGAATGTGATCCGTGAAGTCAGAAGAGGACAAAGGAATCATCATCTATTTGGGGACCTGCCGGAAGACACGAATCAGAAAGATGTGCACAAATTTAGTCCAGGGCATGCAAGAGTTTCCCCGGGCAGAATCTAACCTCTGTCGGTGGCAAACATCCCATTCCCGCTGCAACGGGGCTGCCAGCAGGAACCGGGATTTTAATGCCCGGGATTTTTACTCCAGCCCGTCTGGAGGGAGCGGTGCCTGACCGAGCCTGCCTGGGGCGGCGGGGAGCAGGACGTTAATGGGGAAGGGCATCCCGGTCCATAGGGGTCTGGGCTGGAGGAAGGTTCCCAGCTCGGCGGCTCTTTAGGGTTTGCAACAATTTGCAGATTAGTGTTGGCACTTCCAAGGCTGGGCTGGCAGCGAGACCTTTAACCAAGACAGACAGATTCCCTGCTGTGGCACTGTTCAGCGGGCTTAAATGGAATAACGACGTCTTTCCAGCTTGGGTGATATTGGGTCAATCTTTTTCTGTTTCACTGTGTTTCCACCCCCCTCCCCATCCCCATCGCCATCCCCATCCTCCCCCCGCCTCAGGTCACTGCGCAGCCCGGGCTGTCGGGAGGGCTGCGCTGCCGCGCCTGTGCCTTTGTGCTTTGGGAGCTTGGGGAGGGGGGGGGGATCATTTTTATAACTCTTTGTACCAACGCAAGCAGAGCTAATGGTAAAAGGCAATCAAATCTTCTGCTCCAAGGCATAAGCTGGTTGCCTGCAGGGTCAGGGAGGAATTTTGCCCTCCCTTCTCTCCTGGGTTTGGAGGCTGCTCGGCATCAGCACAGCTTGTGCCTCATCCCAAAAAACTCTCTAGTTCTCATAACTCTTCTTTATTTGCGCTAAGAAGAATGACAGAGGGTGCTTATGGAGTCGCCAAGGAAGGTCCCCATCAGCGTCCACAGCAAGTAGGGCTGGGGGAGCTGCTCATGACTTTGCTGGACCTTGGGGCAAAGCATCAGGTTGCTTTCCCTCCAGGGATTTTTGACTGCCTCCCTCTGATGTGTTCTCCTTCCATGACACAGTGGGAGTTTTCTGCCTTTAAGTCCTTTCTTTTCAACTCCAAATCCATATGGGTGCTGGCTCTACTCAGACTAAACATTTATGTGTGCCTGCCGGCTGGAAGCCTTGGGGTGGGAGATACCCCCACCACCACCACCACCCTGGCATCTCAGCCGGACCCCGTTCCCTGGGGAACAGCTCGCCTTAGCTTGGGTCAAGGCAATGCAGCAAGACACGCAGCACAAATGCAAGCAGGCACAAGCAGGGAAACAACCGTTGGGGAGGCAGGAGTTCAGAGGTAAGCCGGCTGTCCTCAGGTAACAAACTCTGGGCCACCCACATCAGAGCACCAACCTCAGCTCCCTCCCAGCAGAAATGACCAGGGGCAAATCTCAAAGGCAGAGCCAACGCGCAAGACACACACACGCACACTCGCACACACCCCTATCGGCACGGCCTCGCCGGGGAAGAACCGGCATCAAAGGCATCGCGGCCTCTTCTCCCGAATCCGGCTGTGCCGCGGCCCCAGGTTGTCGTGCCGGGGAGGATGAAGGTGCGGAGTGGCTTCGCTCAGGCCCCCTCCTGGCTCTCAGCACCCCCGTTTGCCCCCCAGACCCGTGGAGGGGTGAGCCCACTGCGGCTGCCTCCCACGAGAAAGAAAACACGCACTAGCAAAAAAAAGGGCTGGAAAATTTCTTTCTTTTTTTTTTTTTTCCCTTCTGTTGCGTTCTGAAACCAATAATTAAATTTAAAAAATAACCCAACAACAATTAACGCAAATTAAGTGTGAGGTCTAAGCTACCGGCAGAAGTTTGATTTGAAAAGAGCAAAGCAAGCAGTTCTGGCTGGGAGCTCTGATAGTTTGTCTGGTACGGATGGTCAGAGAGGCAGAGTGAGGGACAGAGGGAGGGAAAGTGGGTGAGAAGACACGGCTAATGCGGCGTATGAGCCACAGATTGCATGAAACCCTCTGGAGTGGCATGTGGGCTACAGCAGAACTTTTATCCTCTCTATTTGCACCAAAGGAGCATTTGGGTGGCTGTGGCGGAGCGACAGTGACTGCACTCCACTGTCTCCAGCATGCTCAAAGCCTTGCCCAAAACAAGGCAACCTTACCCCCAAATCAGAGAGCACTCAGACCAAGAGGGGCAGGGAGAAATGCACAGGAAATTCTGCGTCCATGGGTGCGATTGCTCCATCCATCCCTGATAAACATCTTTTTGACACATTATCTTCTCCTGGTGAAAATCCTGCTCTCCTTTCCCAAACCTGCCCATCTGCCCTCCTTCTCTCCTTGGGGAAGTTTGGTGCCTTTTAGGTCCCAGCCACTAAGTCAGCCCAAAACAGGGTCCAACCAACACAAGCTGTGGCCTCCCGTGCTGCAGCCTCCAGCTCATCCCTGTGGCATGAGCAAACTCCCATGTCGCTCCAGGCACATCTGTGTCTCCCTGGAGGGATAGTGAGAGGGGCTTGTGCTGCCACCTCTGAAAATGCATCACTGGTCTCCAGGCCTTCTCCCAGGGGATAAAACCCCACAGTCTGTCCCTGAGGCCAGCCTTTTAAAAGAATCGTTAAATTGTTATTATTCCTCGTTTAACTGTGTCTCTTTGTCTGGGGAATCCTGTCCTGTCTGGGGAGGTGGAGGATTGAAAAGTGCCCTTTTCCCTCCTGGCTGACCCCCTTGGGTGTCTTTCACTGGACAGTCACAGAGCTGCAGTGTCCAGCATCCCATTTTCTTAGGATTTCGGCTCTTGCTGGTGACCCTAAAAAAGTGACTGGGTATTTTGGGCTACCCTGGGGGGCGGGGGCAGAAGCTGGCTCAGAGCTGCCAGCTGCTTCTCCCCATGCCCCCCCTGCCCTCCGCAGCCCCCTCCCCGTGTCCCCCACCCACGGCCCTTCGCCGGGGGAGCCGCGGCGCGGCGCAGCCTGCCCAGGGCTGGCAGGGCTGCGCCTCGAGAGAGACATCAAAGTCTCCCCTGGAATGTGTGTGGCTCTGCCGCGCTGCGAGAGAGATACGGAGCCAGGGATCATGAAAGAGATACTGCGATGGTTATCGCCCCATCAAATCAAGGGGAAGCTGAGCGTCAGGCTTGCCAACAATACCTGTTATTGTTCCTCCCCTGTGCGGGACTTTATTAAGTGCTATAATCATTTTAATATTCATGCATCTCCGCAGCCATTCCACCCCCCTCCCCTTCTCCTCCTCTGTGCTTTTCAACATATTCCACATTGGAAAGTGCCTTTCTTGCATTTCCTGGGAACTCGCTTTCCCTCCGGGCAGCAGGTGTTTCAGTCCGCAGCACCTAGGCAACGTCCCTCTCCGCACTGGGAAAAGGGGATTTTCTCGTGGTCTTTCGCTGCGCTCTCCCCCCACCTCCTTCCCTCCACCACCGCCCCCTTTTCCTTCAAGTAAAAGCTAATTAAGCACCACCCTACTCAAATGATGGCATTATTTCACCATCAGTGCGAGAGAGAAGCTTGAAGTCCTTGTCCAGGCTGTTCTCCCACTGTGGTGGGGTGTGCGCTGCCGGGAAATCTCCTCCATCTCCAGGTGGCTCAAGAGTGGTCTGAGGGTGTCCCTGCGTGGATGCTGCAGGGCAGATGTGTTACACTGGTTGTACATGGGATGGTTTGTACCAGCCAGCGTTGGGATGAGCAATCCAGGCACTACAGGAAGGTTCCTTTGCCCATCCTTCACATGCTCTCCAGGCTTCATTCCTGAGCTCAAAGAATAAAACTGGCTGTGGGGTCTAAGTGTGGGTACCTCAGAAATCATAAAATCACAGAATGTTTAGGTTGGAAGGGACATTAAAGATCATCCAGTTCCAATCCACCTGCCAAGGGCAGGGATACCTTCCACTAGACCAGGGCAGTCTAAGTCCTGTCCTACCTGGCCTTGGACACTTCCAGGGATGGGGCAGCCACAGCTTCTCTGGGCGCCCTGTGTCAGGGCCTCACCATTCTCACAATAAAGAATTTTTTCCTAATATTCAATCTAAACCTGCCCTCTGTCAGTTTGAAGCCATTTTTCCTTGCCCTATCATGCCCTTGTAAAATATCCCTCCCCAGCTCTCTTGTAGCCCTTTTAGACACTGGAAATTGTAGAATGTCTCCCTGAAGCTTCTCCAGGCTGAACAATCCCAGCTCTCTCATCTGCCTCCACAGCAGAGGTGCTCCAGCCCTCTGAGCACCTTCATGGACTTTCTTCAACAGGTCCACATCCTACTGATGCTGGGGACTCCTGACCTAACCCAGTCCCGCTGCTCCTTGGCACCAGGACAGGCCAAACCCCAGCCAAACCATCATCCTGAACCAGCCAAAAAATCCATGCTCACCACCTCCATCCTCTTGCCCCATCCCAGGACTGGTGGCAGCTTGTCACAGCATCTTTCCTGTGGGTAGTGACCATCATGCTCCTCACAACAGGTTCAAGTGGCAGGATGTTTATTCAGGGATTACAGCCCCGAGAAATACCTACAACATGGAGATTTATTTTGTGGCGTCCCATCCGTTCTGGGCTGGGCAGTGTTTTCCCAGGGGTGGAGGTGTCTGTCACCGGATCCCTGGGAACAGCAGCATGATCCACTGGCTGTAAGTCCTTGAGAAAACAGCAAATTTGGGAGTTGGTTCATGGGCAAATACTGCAAAGATCTCCTTCAAATGGCTGTTTAAGGGAATAGCTGCAGATAAGGGAGAAGCGCTGCAGCTGACAAGCAAAGGCTGCTGCTGGGGGTCTTAGGGTGGATCTGGAGAAGAGGCTCCAAGCCTGATGCTGTTCTGCTTCATCCCTCTCCTAGAAGCTCACAGTGTTGTTTTCCTCCCACCTGACCCAGTTGTGATCCACCACAAAAAATGGGGCCACATCTGATGCACTTTCTCCAGAGACCCCACCCCACCAGGACTGGTGACAGGGTGAGGGACACTTGAGCCAAAAGCAAAGCCCAGCAGCAGCACATCCACCTGGCTTCCAGTTGCACACAAAGCCCATTGTTTGTCCCAAGGTTTACTTTCATTTTGAGGCACCTACATTAATTTTTAAACTCCTTCCTCAGTTTAGTTAACTGAGTGTTTTCACTTGTAAATGAGATGGGGAAAAAGTACCTCTGAAATCATTAGAGTGAAATTAAAATTTAAAAAAAGTTATGGTGGGATAATTGCCCAAATTCCCCCAAGTAACTTGGGATCCCTTCCAAACCCAGCTTTTTGGTTACCATATTTGAGTAAAACCTTCCTCTGTTTGGAGTATTCAGAGCACCTGTGGTGAAGGGTATTTGGGTATATTCAGAGCCCAGCGGTGGTGGTGGAGGTGGGCAGGGGGACCCATGAACTGCCAAGGGGCAGGTGAGGGGACAGCAGAGCCTGTCTGGGACAGGGGAGAAACGCCATGTACCACACTCCAGGGACAGGCTGAGGGTAACCCATCCCAAAACAAGACAGAACTTCAGGGTGGGTTCGTTTTTGGTCCAGGGAACACGTCCTACCCGTGCCAGTGCAGCAAAGCCCCCTTTCCAGCGGCTGCTCTGAGCCTGCTGCCGAGCCCGTCCCAGAGCAGAGCAGGGGTGCAGATGCGGCCCCAGCTCCCTCAGCTGCAGCTGAGGTATGCACAGCTGGGGCTCCCTGGCAGGGCTCTGCGCCGCCGTGGAGTTCCCCCGAGTTCAAAGCTCTGCTCTGACTTTGTACCCCGCTGGAAGACACTTCCCCTTGCCGCCTTCCGGGTGAGATTTCATAGCTGCAGGAGAGAGGCCTTTTCATCATTTGGCCTCAGCCTTTCTTTTCTCTCTCCCCCCCCCCCCCCTTTCTTTTTTAACAATATCCTATACAGAAAGGAAACAAACAAATTAACTGCTGGGTCTCCAGGCTGAGGCAGCCTCACCCACACACAGCAGCCATCGCCCTTGATCCCCGAAGCGCTGCATCCCCTGCACCATCCCACGGGCACAGCAGAGCCCATGGGGGCAGAGGGGTTTTGCAGCTGTGTGGAGCCCCTCGGCAGAGACCAAGGTCAGGAGGGGACAGCTTTGCTGGGGCAGAGGGGTTCAACCCAGGGCTTGGCATCAAGGGTCGGGGATCTGCGAGGCTGGTGTGCAAACACACCTCTGCTTTGTTCTCCTTCTCCCACAGGGATTCTCTCGGGAGCACGGAAGTTATTGGGTCTTTTTCCTTAGAAGTGAGTATAGATGATGCTGAGCATACCTGTGATAGTCACACCTCGTGTCTGGTTGCAAAGCAGCACAAACCGTAAGGGACACCAGTGGGGGCTTGGTGCCCTGTGTCCTCCTGCCCACCCTATGTATCAGCAAAAGCCATTTTGCAAGTCTCTTGAAATTGCCTCCAAAGCCAGGCATGGCCACCAGGGAGAGGAGAGATACTCAGGAACCCTCACACCCCAGTGGACGTTGTGCATGGGTCTGCAGGAAAGCATTCAGGGGTGTTTCATAAGCCACCATAAAGGGCCTGAGTCAGGGCATAACTGAGAGATTGACAGGAAAAGTTGAGGCCTTGGAGCAGGCAAGATGGCAGGAGACGGATGTTTTGCCCCAAACATAGAATCGTAGAATCATTTAAGTAGGAAAAGACCTTTAAGATCATCAGGCCCGACTGCTAAGCCAACACTGCCGAGGCCACCACTAAACTGTGTCCCCAAGCGCCGCATCCACACATCTTTTACATCCCTCCAGGGATGGTGACTCCACCACTGCCCTGGGCAGCCTGTTCCAATGCTTGACAGCCGTTTGAAGAAATTTTTCCTAATACCCAACCTAAACCTCCCCTGGCACAATTTCAGGCCATTTTTCCTCTTGTTCTCTGATGCAAAATACCTGAATATTCCCACTGGCGCTCCCATGCCTCCATGCCCAGCACCCCACGGGGCAGGTGGGTTTGGTTGGGATGGGGTCTCTGCTAGCAGGGCTTAGCTGTGCTGGGAGGCTGCAGATGTCCCAGACAGCACAAGTCCCAGGGGTGAGAGTGGAGGCATGAGGCAGAGAAGGAAATCCCGGCAAGCACAATAATGGACCTGGGATTTGGGAATATACCCGTTTTTCTTCTTTGTCAGCAGGTAAACAGCTGCTGTCTATCTTAAAGCCTTTTGCACGGCAGGAAAAGCAACTTAACTTTGAAAAGGTGGGTGGAGAGGAGATGTTTGACCCTGTATGAAGGACTGTAGGACCTGGGCTATGAGCCCTGGACTATTTAAAGGGGAAAAATGAATCATTGCCATTGTCATGCTGAGCAGCTCACAAGGTACAAATCACCTGAGCACCAGCTCTCCTTGGAACACAGTTGTGTGGCCACCAAGAATTTCAAGACACAAGAGCAAATTCTGCTGGATGACCTAAATCCCGTTCCTAATTTTGAAGTGATGTAAATCTAATATTTAACCAACAGAAAAAAAGTAGCCTGAGTTTATTCTGGGGCACATGGTCATACTCATAGCTTATCATAAATAGGTAAGGCAGGCAACTTAGCGGATAACAATCGTGTTCAGGGGTTAGGGAATTGTTAGGAGCTGTTTTGCCAAGATAAGGTTTCTGACATCCATCATTGCTTCTGTCAAACCCAAGAGGTTGAGAGCGTGGTGAGAAGCTGCCGTGGTTTTGCTTTGTTAAAGCATTTTCTTGAGTTTACCAAAGGGATTTTAAGCAAATACTGATTTTGCAGTGGTGATAATTCCCTGCAAGCAGGTACTGTGCACTATAGCATTTAAATAACTGTTGCACAGCTATTTTGGGAGAGAATTCCAGAAGTTATTTAACTATTTTTTTCTATGATCTATCCATTTATCTCTTTATCTATTATCTGTCTATTTTCATCTATTTTATACAAAACCAGCACTCGGTCCAGGCAGGTTGCCTTTCCTGCTGCTTCAGTTCAGCTGACTTTGATGGGAGCCACAGCTTCCTGAGAGTCACTTTAGGGCTCATGATCAACAGCCTAATGGGGATTTACCAAATTACTGCTCGTTAACACAGCTGCATCAGGTTACCATAAACAGGGTAATTCAACCCAAACCTCCCTCACTGAAGGCTTTACCTCTCACTGGGGCTCTGCATCATTCTGGCCCTCCTCATCCTCTCCAGGATGGAGGCAAAGGAGCAAACTTTCCTCTCTGAAGAGCTCAGATCACGTGGGAAAACCGCACAGAGCGTGGAGGGATCTTGGCATACAAATGTGCGGTGCCTCTTCAAAGCTCCAGCACAGAAGCTGTTTACACTGTAAATAAACAGACACAAGTAGCGGGCGCAATCCTTTTCCTCATGCCCCTCTCTTCTGGGAAAGACAGGCAGCTCCAGAGGTGCCGTGCCCAAGTGCAACAGCAGAAAAATCCTCCTCTTTTTGTTTATTGAGAGGTGGTGGCAGGGGTCCTCTGAAACAAACTGGGCAAAAAACAGGACAAGGAGGCTGGAAACAGTGAAATAGCAGAGCTTCATTTTAATCAGCAGGTTTTCAGAGGAGGCACACAAAGGTGGTGATGGGTTTGCTCCTGCCATCCCATGCCCAGGCACATCTGGCTTCTCTGCCAACATGGCCAGTGCTGAGGAGCACTGGGAAACAGGGGCAATTCAGGTCCAGCCCTCCCAAAGAAATGTTTTCCAGGAGGAAAAAAGCAAACTTCAGATGAGCAACAAGTGAATCATTTACTCCTGTCTGATTGTTTAAAGAAAATCCAGACTGGGATGACAGGTTTAGTGACTATGAGAGTTACTGCTGCAGGTACCAGGCTGCAGCTTCCTCTCACGGCTACGGGTTTTACCCAGACTGTCAGGGGGTCCTGCACGTAGGACCCCAAAACCAGCCCTTAGTGAACTGCAGTGGGGACAAAGTAAAGTTTTCCCCCAGACTGGGTGGACAGAGGAGGAAGGAAGGGAAGAAAAAGGCCTTGTCTTTGTGGTGGGGAATGTGGAGCAGGGCAGAGCAGCATCCATCCCTGGGGAGACCCAATGGGTGCCCAGCTGAGCACCCTGCAGGTGAGAAAGCAAGGACAGGAGCACTGACAGCTGCTGACTGAGGTGTGTAGAAGGTCTCCTGTGGGTGACCCTTTCAGCTATGGGACAGCTCTGTGACATTTCTCAGGGCTTTCAGACCTACCAGAGCTTTGGCCTTGGCCAGCCAGCCCCCTCGCGTTAGGCACTGGAGGAGGGAAAAAAAATGCTGCATGGCCACAAAAGCAGGATGAGACCTTCCTATGGCCAGGGATGTCCAGCAGCCATCAGAGCCCTGCACTCAGGGAGAGGTGTGGAGCAGCTCTGTGGGATCCAGCAGCACCTGATGGGTTGGGTGGCACTGGCTGGACCAGCAGCCTTGCATCACCTCTTGGCTCTCAGCCACCAAGTGCACTTCCTCCTCCTGTCCATCCCTGTGGGATTAAACTTTCCTCTGTCAGGTGCTCTGTGGTTGGGGCAGGGCTTGAGAGGCTGGGTAATGGTGGTGAGAGAGCTTTAAAATAACCCAGGGTGTGGACACCTCTCTGGCAGTCATGTTCTAGAAGGGCCTGGCTTGCCCAAACCTGTGCCGTGTGTCCTCGGTACTTGGTCGTGGGGGCCTCTGTGGTGATGGAGCCAGCTGCAGGTTCCCTCATGGTGGCCAAGCCTGGAAAGCTCCTCAAGGAGCAAGACTCTCCTGTGGTGCAGGGTAAAGATGCCCTTTGCATGTCTCCAGATGGCAAAGCTTTGGGTCAGGCTGCACCAGTGTTTGCTGCCCAGCCTTGGAGAGCTGAGGTTGGACTAGACAATCTCCAGAAGTCTCCTTCCACCTGGATGATCCCATGATCTGAGGATTTTCCCTGTGATTGCAGGACCAGCTAGATGCACATTGCATGCTGCTCTGTAATGAAGCCATATCCAAAACTCCTCCAGACAGCGCTTGGGTCACACTGTCTCTGGATGTAATGACACCTCTGTCCCAACCAGTCCAACAGGATCCTGTTGTAAAACAAACATTGCACGACAGACGTATGAGAGAATTGATGCTCGGATCCATGGATGGGCTTTCACCAGGAATTAGGCACCGTTGTGTCTCCAGGCATAAGAGCCTGGTGCCACATTTTAGGCTGCACAGCCAAGCCAGGAGTCACCACACAGATGTCCCTGCAGCCTGTCCATGCAGCACCTGTCCTCCAAACCAGGCTCCAGCCATAGCCATCCCCAAACTTTGAGTGTTTATTTATAATGTTCTCACTCTTGCCCCAAGTTATTTCTATTATGAGGCTAGTTCACAGCACCTCAGCTGGGCAACTAAAGCTGTCCAGAGGATGAGTGGGTTGAGACTGCGTGTTCCTGCTGTGGGAAGAGAGGGGACAGGGCAGGATGATGGCAGTACAGCTGGGAGAGTGGAGGTGGCTGCTCCTGCTGCTTCTGGATGGATGAAAGGCACAGGGAGAGGCAGAGAGAGCTGCCAGTGGAGAGGATACCCAGCCCCCAGCTCTCACCTGCCATCAGCACCATGGACCCTGCAGCTGTGGGCTGGGGGGTTTTCACCAACTGAGCACCCAAGTGTTCCCACTGCTGAAGCCTCTGTGTCCCACAGTGCCAACCTCCCCTCTGACAAGGGAGCACTAGTGATGAGATCCCATGTGTTTTTGTTTGTGCTAGCTTTGCTGAGGTAATTGCCAGCAAACACTGTAGCTTGATAAGCAAAACATTGGCAAGATGCAATTTCTAAAGCATCTTTAGCTAAATTTGTAGTGGTTGTCTCCAATTTGCAGTCCTGTTTGTGTCTGTGAAGAAGACACACACTTTCGCAGCTCCTTTCTCATGTTCCCACTTGCCTTGCACAGCCATGGAGGTAGAAGGAGGATTCCCCTTGCTTTATGCAGCTTGGCTTTGACTGAATAGCTTCCAGTTACCTTGAAACCTAATCTTCTTTTGAACTCTTTTTAAGTCAGTTGCATTCTTGGAAGGAGATGAGCCTGCGAACTTGTATCATCTGATGAGAGAGATAACAGCCCTGCAGAACCTACGCCCAGTGGCAGGCACAAGCCAGAAAACATCTGCACCTGCTCACATGGAAAAAGCACGTGGGTATTAGAGGAGGCAATTTGCCTTTCATGAGTTTGGGGATGTTTATTCCATTGAGAAAATTTCTCAGAGATGTCCTGGCTGCCTGTTTTGGGACACCTGCCCATCGGTCCTATGGGAGCTCTGGGACATGCTGCAAGACAAAATGGTGCTGAACATCTCTAGATGAAGATGATAATTTGCTTTTTGGGGTGGTCTGGTGCTGCGCTTTGCAGCTGGTAAAGGGGGCTTATGGAAACAAGCTGAAAATCTTGCCACTCCTTAGATCCATAACTCCCAAGTTCTGCCTTTCCTCTTGCCCTAAAATAGGGATTCAGCAAAAAGATGTGCTAAATATTTAGGTCTGTCCTTCTTGCCAGTCTTGTTTCCACTGGCAGCAGCTGCCCATGTCCACCAGAGACCATGAAATGACCCCAAGGATCGCATCATTCCTGAAGATCACATGGTGGTAAACCCCCATTCTAGGAAGGTCTGTAGAGTTCTTCCTATTGTCTCCATACTCCAGTCATGGGATTAAGGTGTGACTTTTGGGTAGTCTGTCTGATTTCCTGCATTGATGTACATCCCTATAGACTTCAAATGTCTCTGACAACTGTCTGAGCTCCCAGATGCAGATCCAAGGGTTTGGTGTTCAGTGTTTTTCCTCCGCATGGAGTGGCCTTGCTCTGCTATTGGCTTTGCATCAGCAAAGTTCTTGCCACTAAGAGATGAACCCAAACAAGCAAGGAGAGACAAGGACTATGTGAGACACCCAGATCCGCTTGCTCTTACCCATCCCTCCACCCAAACTGGCCATGAGACCAAATGGTGGCCACCACCTTTGGTGTCTGACATGGAGCAGAGGAGCATCAAAAGAGAGGAGGGCTGGAGACAGCGACAAAAGCCACTGCATGTAACATCAGGGCTGGATGCTGAGCATGAAGCAACCAACCTAGCCAAGGGCGAAGATCTGGGCCCTCAGGACTCCTGTGGGGAGCTGGGGTGACGCCACCTTTTTCATGTGCCTTTTGTGCTCGTCCATGGCTTCTTGGATCCCCAGCTTCAAACACAGCTGCTTATCTCCCTGCATTACTCAGTGCTTCCCTACGTGTGCTCTAATGCATCTTCAAAGCACAGTGCTTGCCACAGTGAACAGACCGGTTGATTCAATTAAAGAGACTTCTAATCAACAACGGTAGTGACTGCGGGGGGGTGGGGAGATTATTTGGGGCAGCTGGGAATAAAATTGTCCTAAAATTGCTCATTGTCAGAGCCATTCGAGGTGATACCTGCAACAACTCAGAAGCCTTCTGTAAAGGTCTCATCCTCACAGGAGCAGAGGAGCCTCTGCAAGAGCAGACGTGTAGTAATGGGTTTTCCTTTTTTAGTAGTGTTATTCCCACTGGGATATTAAAGAGCTCCCCCAGAGCATCTGGGCAAACAGCTAACTCCCCCGAAACCCAGGGCGGTTCATCAGCCCCAATACGTTGGCTCTGAGTTGTTCTCAACACTCTGAATGCCAGATGAGGGCTTCAAATTGTAACAGCGAGGGTGAGTGAGAGGAAACAACGAGCCCTTTTACCTCTCAGGATTCCTTTCTAATTAAAAAAAGGCAAAAAAAAGTGGTAAAAATCTAAATTCTGGTTCCAGAGGGAGTGGGCAAAGTCTCAGCTGGAGCAAAACTGGGCTCTTGAAAAAAGCAGGCTGTTGGCCAGGAGAGCCCCATGGCTACTGGAGGAGCTTTTTTCCTTTGTGTATTGCATTTTTTGAGTCATGGCATTGCTGTTTATTTCCACCTTGCTCTCAACCATGGTGGGATGACACCAGAGCCCCCCAGTGACTGGACAGGAGCCTCTTTGCCAAGCACCCCAACTGGAATCCTACCACGGGTTTTGGGGCTATGGGAAAGGAGGCGAGTGGGAGTGGGGCCGCCGGCTGCCAGAAGAGTTCATAGGGCCCACAGCCCGCTCCTGCCCACATCTGAGGAGCTGTTGGGAAGGCGAGCGGGAAGGAGGGAGCTGCGGACCAGATGCATTGCTCCGGTGGGCCGTCTCCAGCCTGCAGGGCCCCGGGGAGGCGCGCCCGCACCAGCGCTCGCGGCGCTTCTCTTTGATAGATGCCGTGGAGGAGCGAGATCGTGCATCGGGGAGAGAGAGAGGGAGAGAGATCCAGTCCGGGAAGTCGTGTCTATCTTTGTTCTCCTCCTACCTGATTGCGGGATGACTCATCCCCTTCAAACCAGCGAGGCTATTTCTGACAGGAGGTGCTACTTGGCGTGAGTAAAGATGGAAAAGCCTGCCCCATAACTTGGATGATAAAAAGGATAATAATTATGCTTTATATAGCAGACTTACAAATAATGGCTTGCTTCTTTGGCTGTTCAAGACCACACACGCTTTTTTTTTTTTTATAAGGGGGAGAGGTGTGGGGGGTTAATTTGGGACTTTTTTAGCTGGAACAGGAGATCTGTGTGGTCCCGTAGGCTCCTGTATAATAATTCTTTTAGCTTAATATCTTTTGATCTCCTCTAAGTTATTCATCAGCCCTGAATAACACACCGCTTGACAATCAGAACTTTTTATTGGTGAAACGGTGCTTCATTTCACCTTCAAACAAAAGCAGGCTCGATGCTGTGCCTCCCCAGGAACCCATGGGCAGGTGTCAGGTACCTTAGGAGAAATGGGATACTAAGTGGAGACAGGAAGGAACAGGAGGAATAAAAAGGAGTAAGGTTGACAAAGAAAGTTACAAAGGAACAAAAGGAAAGATCTGTCCAAAAAAGATGAGAGACATTGAAAAGATAAAAACCAGTAACAAATTTGGGGTCTTTTTACTCATTCAAATAAAAAATAAACCGGGAAGTAAGGGCTGAAGTGAGGGACAGGTAAAGGGAAGTTAGTTCAAGTCATCCTGAGGAATCCAGTGAAACTCTGTTCCAAGTCCCCACAAGCACGGGGAAAAGGAAGTCTGGAGGATAAACTGGTCATGGCTGAGGAAATGGGTTGAGGTGCTCAAGTCCAGGGAATGACATTGTCTCATCCAGCAAAAGCTGTCAGGTTGGGGAAGGCGCAAGTGAAGACCACCTCCGACTGAAGAACCACCCAGGCTCTCTGGCAAGGGAGGGAGGCGGTCTGCCCAGCTAAACCCTCACCTGGGATCAAAAGCATGGCGAGTGCCAGAACATCTCCCAGACAGCAGGAGGGACAGTACATTTTTACAGTGTAAAGGTTTTGAGACTTGAAAATTGCTGTAAGACTTTGGAGTGGCACACAGGACACGGCAAGTTCCTCTGGAGATGGTGGGTGCTGCTGGGAGCAGGGAAGCAGTGACCTGTGCTGGAAAGATCAGCTGAAGGGAAGAGAGATCACTGATGGGGCTCCCTAAGGATCAGTGCTGGAAATAACTTCACATCTTCACTAGTGACTGCAGCACAAAAAGCAACAGCATGTTGATAAATCAGCTGATCTCAAAAAATAGAGGAAGAAGTAAAAGCATAACCAGTCTGGAAAAATACATGAATAGCAGTCCAAAAAATGTCCCATTCCAGCAACCAGAAATGGAGCGGCATTGAGGAGCACAGAAGATAAGCTGACACACTGAAAGGTGGCATTCATCTGACCTTGCATAGGCCATCTGAAAATAGTCCGAACTACTCTGTAGTCAGAGAGAAAAGCAGGTCCAAAAATTAAGTTTTCCAGTAGTAAGCAGCAATAATAACTGTTGTCACACATACACAATGTGTGAGAACATAATGCAAACCAGTGTAGAAGGAAAAAACTGATGTTTGCCCTCATATGTAGTTTTCCCCATGGAGAGGCACAGATGATGCAAGAGAGGGCACATGGCAGGGTGCAGTCACAGTGACATGGAGCTCCAAGGACATTGCCAGTGTCTCAGCAACATCTGCTTGGGAGGAGATGGTCACACCACGGTGCTGGCGAGCACTGGGACATGGAAGTGCAGAACACCACAGCAGTCCAGCCAGGAGCTGGCTATCCCAGGTGGTGGCAGGAGAGGGCTGACCAGCTTGGGGGTGGATACTGGCACGTGCCCAATTCATGGCATGGGATTTTGAGTTTCATCATCGAGCCTAGTTGGGACAGAGTGGTGACAATCCATCCTCAGGCCTCCTACCTGCTATAATGTCTGAGGAGCATTTTTCCTTGGCAATTTTTCCTTGGCAATTTTTCCTTGGCAATTTTTCCTTGCAATTTCCTTGGCAATTCTGGAACATGGAAGGACTCTTCCAAGGACTTTGCACCTCACGTAATACTGTAGTTTCTGTTTCATCCATACCAGCCAGGACTTCAACCAAAGCTGGGGTTAATAGCCAAAGGATGCTATTTCCCCCCCTTTTCCCCCAGGTGTCCATGTTTATCCTGTGGGGTACAAAAAGATCAAAAGAAAATGAAATGAAACCCATCTCAAGGCATCTGCAACAAGGTCACCTTGGTTCCGACCTGGAGGACCTGCTGCTGCCAGGCTGGAGATACCCTCTTGTAAGAGCAGAGATGCTAGGAGAGACCTCTGTGGTTTGGTGTTCACCACATATATCTGTCCATGCTGAGACCTGTCTCCAATGAGAGTCTTGGGCTCTCAGCAGCAAACAGCAAGCAATTTCTGATCTCTGGAAAGCAAAGGAATAGAAGCAGAGGTCAGAAATACCATCCCAGTGAACTGTGGCAGCCGTTGGCCAGCTACCCAAATCAGAGTTTTTCTCTCCAGGTTTTAACTCCATCCTTGCAGCACAGCAGACAGGTCAAAGCCTGCTTTGAAGCGAAACCAAGGCTGTAGCCCGTATGCCCAGGCAGGCACAGGGCCAGGTTCACACCATGCATTAGCTCTGGCTCTCAGGGCTTGTGTGTGGACAGTCTGGGCCAAGGCTTTGGTGGAAGACTCAAAGCTGCGTGGGAAGCTCCTCGGGAAAGGGGCCAGCGGCACAAAGGCTCCATGGAGCCAGGTGGCAAACGCTGGTGGGTGAACTGACCAGCACAAAAGTGGTCCAGCACCACTGGGCAGGAACCAGAATCGAGATCCTGCATGGAGACCCACTCCAGCCAAGCCCCTGTGTTGCTCCCCCAGGATGTGGATCTCTGGTAACACCAACCCACGCTGGCATTTGGACAAACCCAACAGTGGGCAAGACACTCACTGCACCCCGTGCCAGCAGGAGCAGGGCTGTGCTCTGCCTGCTGCCCCTGTTGGGGCTTTGCAAACCAGCCCCATCCCAGGGCTACCCATGAGGGTATGAAAGCGCTGAGAGGGGGAAGGCAGAAAAGCAGTCTGGATCCAGGAAATCTGCAAGGTTATTGGTAATAATACCTTGGTTTGGGCTGGAAAATTAAAGATGAAGAGCAAAGTATGGTATTTAGGCATGGATTAAAGACAGAAATAGTAAATAGCAGGCAAGAATGTAGCCAGGAACAGGATGCTTTGCTGTGAGAAATTACAAAGGCAGTTGAAGGCAGGAAAGAGCTGAGGGCCGGGTCTGAGTGGCTAAAGGAGAGATGCAAACCAAACCCAGGCTGAGCTGGCATGCTGGCAAATGTGTTTGTGCCCTTCAAACGCAACAGGATACAGCCAGGATCCTGTGCTGATTTCCTATGGGGAGCCTGGGGGTGGCGTTGCGGTGTGGGGGCTTGAACTGGGGGTTTCTGCACCTGTGAGGATTGAAGACAAACTGAGCAATGGGGCTCAGTGTCAAGGACAGTCCTGGCTCAGCATCCCTGAGACTCTGCTCTGAAAGGAATTTCCCCCCAGTGCAGGAAATTGAAGCTATGACTAAAATCTGCCCCTCTTGTCATCAACAGGGACTAGAGGAAAATAATTTTAAACTCAGCTGAGATGCAGATTCTTTAGCTAAAGATCTGTTGCCTTAAAGACTGTTGCTGAGATGTACTTGAGTATCCACACTCTCCAGCCCCCAGCTGCTGCTCCAGTCTCCCACAGATACACAAACCAGCCCTTGAGGATGTCTCAAGCACCCCAGCACCTCTCAAACGGCCTCAGGTGCCATGTGTGTTTGACAAAATTTGGTCCTCAGAGTTGCTTAGAGGTGCTGGAGAGAGCTCACACGGCCCAGATAACTCTAATATAGACACACCCCCAAATTTATGGATTTATGCCTCAATTCTGAGTCCAAGCAGAGCTCCAACTGGGGAATCTTTTTCCTGCTCATTTCTCAGTTGCTCGGCCATAACGGTGGCTGCTGGCAATCGGCTCTTGTACAAACATAACACAAGGCTCTTAAGCAAAGCAAAATTCATATATGCAACACTGATAAATCCCCATGAGATACCAAGGCAGCCAATGGGTCAAACAGGTCACATTTCCATATGGCACAAATCAGCTTTGCTACATCCAGATGAAGGCAGTCACATCAATTTACACCTGCTGGAGAAGTGGGCCCAAGAAACTTGATGGGAAAGCTATTTCATCTGTCATGCCTTCACTTCGGAGAGCAGGTCGTGAGGCAGTTTACTGAGTGCAGTGCTCGGATGCAATATGATAAGGCACTTCCATGCCTGGAAGAAATACCTGTCTAGAGAGATTTTAATAATGACTGCCTTGCAGAAGGGTCGTACTGTTGGGCAGCAAATGTCCTCGTTCAGTCTGTGAAGAAGAGCTGCATTTAATCCTGGTGCACCACTTTTCCTGTTAAACCAGACTCCTAGGAAAGACTAATGTGGAAGAAGATGCAATCAAGGCAAGCCGGTGGAAAGATAACCCATCAATTACCCAGAGGCTTGGGATATTCCTTCAAAGGCCCATTCAATTAGACATCTGATTTGCATGTCTTTCCCATTTGCTCTAGGTACTCATTAGGGGCATTTAAATACAACCCTGACTGCAGCCCCACAAAGCCTTGGGTGGATGCTTTTGAGAACCTCATTTTAGTTTATCAGAGTTGTCAGAAGTCACAATTACTGTAGAGCAAGAAACAAAGTACTTTATCACCCCTTAGAATCTGCTGGGATTAACACCCCTTAGAATCTGCTGGGATTAACATCTCTCTTGCAAAAATAAGTGTCTTTGCAGTCTTTAAAGATCCCAAAGATCAAGATCTCTTAGGGCTCACCAGAGGGACAGTCACAGTGGCCCCCCAAAGCTGGACTGATGTGTGGCTCAGCTCAACAGTGCCCTTTCCCCCTCTTTTTAACAGATTTATGCCCAGGTAATTGGTTGCCATCCTGCTCCATGACGATTCATACCACGTTTCAGATCAAGTCAGGACCAGCTGCTCTCCCTTCAGAAAGAGACCAGGGCTAGGTCCTGGCTGCCCTTGGCTGCAGTATCTTGGTTTCTCAGCATGGAGAAGGGACCGCCCTGCAGTCCCCACGCGACAGGTCTGTCCTGTCCTCCTGTCCTCCCTCCCTGACCTTTGCTGCTCTGTCCGAGCCTTGCACTTTCCATCCCAGTGTTTAGGGCTGAGCTGCTCTCTCAACGTCATCTGAGCTGAATTAGGATGGGAGTGACATGTGAACCCCCATCCAGCTGTGGCCAGGTGCTTGTCTGAGAGTTTGGATTCTCAGATAAGGAGCACAACCCCACCAAGCTTAGCCCATGGTTGGGACATCCACTCTGTCCCTATCCCATGTGTGTACTGGTCTCTAATGAGCTCAAATCTACCTGGAAACTGTTCAGGAGTCTATTTTAAAACAGCATGTAGGAACTGAATATCTTCAAGCCTGCCTTCCTCCTGAAAATTTGCCTGAAGCTGGCCCAAAATTTCAAAGATTGCTATGGAAGGAGACGGTTGAGCATTGATAGATCCTTGAGGAAAACAGATTAAAAAAAACCCTAAAAATCACCCCTGCCTTTGTCCTCCCCCCCTTTGGCAGAGCAACACAAGCAGACGTGGTGTAGACACAGCTGTACCCGCGCCAAGGGCTTTGGTCAGTGTAGTGTGGTATCGTGGGAGGCAGTGCAGTGAACACTCTCCGGCAGGAGAAACCCTTCCAGCTTTGGCCCAGCCTCGGCCAATATTTGCCCTGAGTTTGCAGGGAGCCAGCCTCAAGGGGATGAGGATTCTGCACCCCTGTGTGTGCTGGGCCAGCAGACCTGGCCCAGGCACATGGGCTGCACACAGCAGTACCCTGTCCCCAGCAGGGCAGGATGGCTGCTGGGAGAAATACAAGGGAAAAACCAGGGGTGGCCCCCAAACCCCATCCAGCCTGGCCCCACCAAATCCTTTGTGCCTTTGTGCCTTGTGCACCAGCACCCCAAATGCAAGCAAGAAAGCAAACAGTGTTTTATAAGAAGAACACCATGTTACTCTTATCCCAGCCTTTGATTTCTGCTTGGATGTTCTTGTACAAGGTATAAAGGTAGTGTCTCTAATGAGATTACATATTATAGTCAGTCAGGAGCTGTTAAAAGGCTGTTTCTAATGGGATTAAAATGTATAGCACCCAGTTATAGCCGTAATTGCATTACACCCCTAAGGAGAGCCTGTAGTGTAAACTGAAGGCAGGTCAGGGATGCAGTGCACGCTGCTTCACTTCAGTATCTCCTGAGCTGCTTCCCTGTTTTTCCTTTTTTCCCCTGTCTTGGATGAAGAACAAAGAGGGAGAAGATTTAGCAGAGTGTCAGGAAGTGACTGGAGGCTAATCCCTCTGCTGACACTCCCCAGCACCAGGGGGAAGTAACTGAGATCAGGCAAATTGGCATATCAAAAGCCTTCTAATTATGTCACTGGTGGTTTAAGCCAATTCCTAACATTCTTATTCATGGAGTTTCCAGCACAAGAAAACCTTTCTTAATCTGAGCTGCTGTTGAGCAGTACTTAATGTCATGGATGGGTTTCTCTTTGTTGGTGCTGGGGACGCCAGGACGGCTCCCTGCTCACAGGCAGCAGCCTTGTGTGATGGCAGGATGTGGCAGGGCATCTCCCAGGTCCTTCTGTGCAGCAAAATTCTGTAAGCCTAGATGTATGACCTGAAAAAAAAATTAAATCCCTCCTCCCCATGCACTTGCACTTTGGTCATGGAGAGGTGTAGTAAGTGCAGACCAATTTTTCCAAGAAATGATGGCGTGACCAGAGAGACTGCTTCCCTGCATGTCCACCCAAGGCTGTACAACAACCTCCATATCACCAAATCCCACTGTGCATTCATCTTCTGGTGTCAAACCCAGCAGGGTCAACACTGAAGCAGCTTGTTCAGTTCCATCTCAAAATCTGGGTCTTGAAAATGCTCTTGAGCAACTCCCTACCCCAGGTTTGCACTCCTTGCTGCCACCCCAGTGCTATCAATAGTGAGGGTCCGTGCTGGACTGCACGTGGGATGTGTCCGCAGCCTTGGCAGTGAGGATGAGCCAAGGACCCAGGGCATCCTGGCAGCCGCTCTCTGTCCTACCTGTTTGGCCACACACCTCCCTTTAAACAGGGACAGCCAGCTGGTTTGAAGGGTGTGAGTTTAAAGCAGTAATAATGCTCGGTCCGTACGTAGCACTTTTCATCTGCAGCTTCAAATCTCTTAACAAATATTGCTCCCAGTAGCAGAGATCTGAAAAGAACAAAGGAATTGGGTCTGTGCCCATCTTGCTCCTTTGTAATATGCAAAGAGGGCCAGAAATCACTTTGTTCATGTTAGATTTTATTTATTCTCTTTTCTAATGCATTAGAAATTCAGATCTTCATTGCTCCAGAGAAAACAGTGCATCTGTATCACGGAGCAGATACTGAGCAGGTGACACTCAGGCAAACAGGGAAGTGATTTGTTCTCAAGCTACTTAAATCACCAGCTTTTGTACTTTTCTGTTGTTATTGTTGTTACAACTCAAGAGCCTGCAAAACACTTGGGAGCAAAGGGACTTCTGGTAAGAGCTCGACATGGCACTGTCACTGCTCACTGGAGATGAGATGCTCCAGCCCTGGCTGAGAGGTTGGACCTGCAGTGTCCAGCAGTTCCCAAGCCACACATGGGCTGCGCAGGGTATCCAGCCAGGACTCAGAGACACCAGGGCTTTGAAAAGCTTTCAGCACCCTTTACCTTTGCAAGGCTGAGGTTTGAGTTCATGTTTGAAAGTGGCTCATAGACTTCAAGTTTATTTTTCTGGAAAGCACCTTTTTTATGACATAGTAAAGCATCAGCCTGTGCAGGACCAGCACCCAGCCCTTCCAGCTCTTTGAATGGTATCTGCCCTCACCAGCAGGCTCTTCTGCCTGCACAGCCACCCTCCTTTAACCCTTCTGAGACACATCCCTGGGAAACACCTCTCCCTGTCTCCAGCATCCCTGGCACCATGTGGGACCACCAGTGCAGCTGGGGAAGAGGGGATGATTCATGCAACAACAGCCTGTTGGGCCCACCTGTGGCCAGCCAGGGTGCCCAGCAGACCCAGTGATGTGGGCACTCCCTGGGCCCCAAATGCGAAGGCAAAACTCTCCCAACCCACGCAAGGCAGGGCAAAAGTCTGGCACCCTCTCACTGCCCCGCAGCGCTCGATCAAAGGGGCTCGGTCCAGGGAAACGTGTGGAGGGGAACGTATCCTGAGTGGCTCTTGGGGAGCGTGGGAGTGACATGGAGGGTGTTGGCCATCAACAAGGCATTTCAGCTAAGAGGGTCCCTGCTAGTGTTGGGCAGTGGGAGCAGGGATGGAGAGGGGATTGATTGCAATGGTCTAGAGGAGACAGCTGTGGGGACAGACATCTCCTGAAGCCACCAGGGAAGTGGCCAGGCCATGGACCTGGCACTGGGTTTTAGCAGAAGACAGTGTGGATCATGGCTTAGCCACATCCAGATTTTTTTCCAATTAACGCTGCCTGTTTTTCTAACCCAGGAGCTTGAGATGGATATGGGGTAAATAAATAACATATTCGTGCCTACATGACACAACTGGCAAGAGAAGGGGATATAAGGTCCTGTCTGTCCCAAATCCTGTCAGTGCTTCACTGCAGGGATGTTACATTGGGGAGCAGGGCTGGTGACACTGGGGACATGTGGAGCCCTTTCCCAGCCACCTTCTGGCTTATAGAGCAAGACATGGCTGGTAGAGGGAAGCAGGCTTCAGAAGCAGGATGCAGACATCTGGATGTTGAGCACTGAGCTGCACTGTCAGACTCATCCCTCCATCAGTCTGCCTGACCTCCTGGGTCAGCTGGCAGAGAGGACACCCCCTTCCCTCTCAGAATCCCATCACAAGCCCTCCCTCCTCAGCCAGAGCCCTGCACTAGAGCTCAAGCTGAAGATGCTGGGAGCAGGGGACTCATTTCCATCCCTCTCCCCTGGGTAAATTGGAGCAGAAAGGAGCCACGCTGGCTCCTGAGAGCCGGCTCCCTTGAGATGCTGATGGGCAGAGCTGGGAGCCCGGCCAGCGGCTGCGTGCGCCAGATGCACAATCCATCCCCTACCCTGGGTTCTGTGTCTGACTCGCCTCCCCCAGTTACAGCATCACCTGCCTGTTTATACGGGAGATTTGAAAGCTGTTACCTCCAACTCTTTTTATACCTTGGTCTAATCTAGATACTGTTAATGATATTTACTTTCAAGACACTCACCTTAGATTGGCTTTTCAACATCTAAATTAAGCGTTCCATCCCAGTCTTTGATATCATGACGGCACTTCAGCTACCTTTGATCATATCTACTAAGTATTCTCATTAGTAATCAACATTACTTACTTAAAATAAACACATGTTTTCTTGAAGCTTTGTGGTTACGCTTAATCAGCCGCAAAAATTCCCCTTAAGATGGTTTGTATCATTCAAGGGCATTTGCGTCCATAACCCTAAACAACAACCGTAAATAGTTGTTGTTTTCCCTGAGCTCTCCAAAATGCTGTCTGCCGAGATCTGACTCTCCAGTGAAAGGATTTGATATCTGTAACATCCCCCCGACCAAACCGCTGTTCGATACTGCCATGTAAACTGAATCAAAGGGGGAATCGCTGTTGGCAAACTCCATCTCTCCCATCCCGGACCGCCAGCTTCGGCAGAGGGCAGGAAACAGCTCCCGTGGTGCTGAGCCTGACCCCTGACCTCCCAGCAGTGGCAAAACCACCCGAGTCATGGCAGGAGATAACCGGTGGTGCTTTGGATGGGAGGCAGGTACCGCTGCCTTTGCACTGTGCCCTCAGACCGCGCGTGGCGTTTAGACAATGCAGGCCCTTACAACAAAGGTCCCTCTGACAAGCAGAAAATGGTGAGAGGCTTAAATGTTTTGGGTAGGGTGTGTGACTCAGCTGCTATTGCTGCACCCTGGGCACATAAACCCTGCCTGGCTCAGGGTCCTGCATCAACACTTCATGTTGCTAATGAGCAGCTTGTGTATGAGCAGCCCTGACTCACCCCTGCCTGCTCTTGAGGAGGCTCCCAGGAGGCAAAGTGCTGCCTCCCTTCTTCTCCCAGCTCTGAATGTGTCCCCGTGTCCCCTACCACCTCCTTAGTCTTCTTCCTGTCCTATTCTTTGCCTCCTGCCTTGGGAACACTATGCTGGTGTGGGTTCCATCTTGGGGTGGCCCCAGATCACCCAAATCCATCAGCAGCCACTCACGTTTAGACAATGCAGGCCCTTACAACAAAGGTCCCTCTGACAAGCAGAAAATGGTGAGAGGCTTAAATGTTTTGGGTAGGGTGTGTGACTCAGCTGCTATTGCTGCACCCTGGGCACATAAACCCTGCCTGGCTCAGGGTCCTGCATCAACACTTCATGTTGCTAATGAGCAGCTTGTGTATGAGCAGCCCTGACTCACCCCTGCCTGCTCTTGAGGAGGCTCCCAGGAGGCAAAGTGCTGCCTCCCTTCTTCTCCCAGCTCTGAATGTGTCCCCGTGTCCCCTACCACCTCCTTAGTCTTCTTCCTGTCCTATTCTTTGCCTCCTGCCTTGGGAACACTATGCTGGTGTGGGTTCCATCTTGGGGTGGCCCCAGATCACCCAAATCCATCAGCAGCCACTCATGGTGAGGGATGGCAGAGAAGGCAGCTATGGGGATGATGGGCTCCCATCAGGATTTCTCCATCCCACCTGTCTCCAGTGGGAGAGGACCATGCTACCTCCCTGCCTGACAGGCACAGAGGGATTAGGAACACAAACCTCCCTGCTGGAGGGTGATTTTGCAGGGTCTAAATCTTTCCTGCTGCTGATAATACTTCCTCCGGCTTCACCCCATCCCCTTCACCCTTTGATGTCAACTGGAGGCACCAGGTCTAAAACAGCCACTGCTGTTCATTAGACCTAATTAGTCCTTAATGCCCTCTTAAATCCCATTTTAAAAGGAGGGCATTCAGCACATCCAGGGCTGAGACAGCCCCGTCTGAAGGCAAAGTTAAGGGGTCTGCGATCAAAAGGAGGGAGAGTGCTCACCAGGTAATTCAAGACAGAGGGATTTGCAGGCTGCTAGCAGCTGTCATGGCACCAGCTCACACAGACCAGGCAGGAGGGCAGGCAGCATCCCTCACAGCTGGGAGCAACCCAAACCCATGGATTGTCCACGGAGGAATCTCTGATGTTTGGGACCACTTGTGTTTCCGCTGAGATGCTGTTTTCTGATGGGGGCAGGCGCCATCGGGAAGGTGAGAAAGAGGAAAGGGTCTGGAGGCTTGGGCAGCCCAGGAGTAGTGCATCTGGTCTGACTCTCAGTAGCAATGTTTTTCCAACCAGAAGTATTTTTAGAAATGTGTTGAATCAATCTGTTGAATCAACACCTCTTGGGGGCCATCCCTTGGCTGAGAAAAGGAGAGCATCTCCCCCTTCATCCAGCTCATCTCCCATGAATGCAAGAGGTATGAATACAAGACAGGACTAACTGATTAGGGCTTTGATTTTGAATGACTCAATGGGGATGACATCCTGTTTATCACATGCTCCGGTGCCACTCAACTCCACTTCTCCTTCCCATTCCATCCCCATCCCATCTCCTTTGTGAGGCTCAAGAGCTGGAAATGGGATATTCCCCAGCCTGGGCCTTTGCCTGAGCCACACAACCAACCTCCCGCCTTTAGGTCCAACTTTCTCTAGAAACCAGGCCCACGTCCAAATTAATTTTCTGTATGTGTTGTTGGAGTGATTAGATCTGCAAATCAACATAGCCACAAACTGAATAATGCACCAGCGCCGAGCGCTGTCGGGGCAAAGCCCCAAGTTCCTCGTCAAGTTCAGTCCTGCAGAGCCTGTAACTAATGATTTTTCTCACTTGGCCCGGAGTCAGCGCTCTGTCTCTCACATGCACACACAAACATTGTACGTGTGCCTTGTTAGCATGGCACGATCTGCAGATAAAGGGAGGGAGGGAGAGCAGAGCACCGGCCCTGGGACATTCATGTGACACCTCACCCTCAGCTGAGCTGCTGAAACCAGGAGAAATGGCAGGATTTTGGGACAGGCATCCCACCACCCAGCTCTAGTCATGTTGTGCCACTTGCCCTTCTCCCTTGCTGGCATAGTCTGCAGGTCTCTTTTCTGTTGTGTTATTGAGAGCTGGCCCAAAGCCCTTGGATATCAATGAAAGCCAAGGGTGAGGTCAGTGGTCTGGCAGGTCCCACAGCTGGACACTACACCCCTGGCCACATGGTCATGGATATAGAGGGTGATGGTAGTTCCCAGAAGCTCCCTAAGTGTCACCTGCTTGGATCCAGGAAGAAGAAACATGCAGAAGAGCCAGCTACATGATGTCTTCTACACACATCATAGGCTGGTCCCAGGGTTTCTTTGTTGGACCCTGGTAGAGTCCTCTCCTGACAAATTAGAGTTTCCATCCACACTCACATCCTTCTCCAAGCCACAGGCTTCACCTCTGCAGGTGAGCTCTCCCAGGGCCCACAGCCTTTCAGTGCAGAGCTGTAGCCCCATTTGGGACCCAGGCATGCTGGTGGGACTCAGGGTTGCCCTGCAGTGGGGGAGGCAGCACGCAGCTCTGGGCTCTCTGCCCTGCAGCCACTCTCCTGCAGTGATGGTTCTGCACCCATGAGCTCTCCAGCAGCTTGGTGGGAGGCAGCATGCCTAGACTGAAGGTAGAGAGGATGCTCATCTCCTAAGCCACCTTCTAGAAGCTACCTCTTAACACCTTTTAGCCACCTAAAACATCTACTGTCCACAGCAAGAGACAGGATGCCCCAGAGGCCCATCATGCTCCATCTTTGGAGACATGTCTAGGGCAGGTAGGCTGAGTTGCCCTATGGGTATTTTTCTCCACTCTCTGCTGAAGGAGCCCAGAGCCAAGTGCGACCGGGGTGACATTTGCATCACTCAACAGTCAGTCTCTGCAGAGCTGACTTGGAGCAGAGCAGGTACCTCAGTTCCCTTTGTAGTCACCAAAGGCCCTCTGGAGGTAAAATTCACCCAGCCTGCTTGCAACTGCTTCAAGACAAGATGAACTGCACCCTCAGTTCCCCTGGCTGTGCGGATTAGATCTCCATCAACTATGAAAAGAACAGAGCAAGACCTCTGGGCCTTTTACTTGTCTGCATTTAGTCATATAGTTCCCACCCTTGGCGAGTGAAGCTGGGTAAGACAAGGATTTGCATCAGTGGAGGTTAAGCTATTGTAGGTGAGGCTCCCATGGCTGGAACAAGGAGAAAGATCAGCAAAATGGGCTTCTGGGTGAAGAAATTGATCTGCCCCACAGAGATGTCCCTGCTTGGATGGGATCTGTGCTGGTGACAGCTCAGGGCAGAGAGGACCCCCGTGGCAGATGCCAGCTCCCAGGACAGAGTGGGTGTTTAGTCCCACCTAAAGCCAACCTGCAGAGTGAGTGGCATCCCCCGGACTCTCAGCACTGCCATGCAGTGACACAGTGAGACAGAGACGGCCATCTCCAGGTTTAGCTTGACCAAACTGACCTACCACTGCACCAACCCAACCCTCCTCGCTGGTGCCAGCCCAAAGGAGACGTCATTTGTCAGGACTATCACGGCATTTGCTGGGGAAGCACCTCTGTGAGCAGCCTGGTCTCCCCACCTCACATCCCTATGTTTCAGACACATGACATTTAATGTAAAGAACAGCAGAAAACCTTCCCTTACAGTGCTGAACAGGATGATTTTGTGCTCAGCTACAGCTTTAGCTGTGCTCTCCAGCTGTATTACCCTCTCCATTACCCTGTTCATTCAATTTCCTCATGATGAGGAATGATAAAGTCATCATTTTTCCATGTTATTTATTCTTGGTTGTCAGGTGTGGTAACTGTAGAAGAGGTTATTCTTTCTATTACACATCCTAAACAGACTGGGACATCCTAACCCGACAGCAGCAGGAGCAGCTGTATCTCCATCAATCTTCTTTCCCCATCCCATGACTGAAAAGGAGACCCTCAGTGCTGCTCTTTTTACTGTAGCACTTCTAAACACACTTCTGTAAGGTTCTTTCAAAGGATATTGCCTTAGCACGAGCCCTGAGAAGGAAGTTGGATGCTTAACCCAAAACCATCTGTCCCCTGCTCTTTCCCCCTTCCTTGTGTCCATGCAGTGGCTCATCCAGCTGAACACTAACCCGGCAAAGCTTGGTCCCAGCTGAATCGAAAAGGGTTGTTTCTACAAGGTTGGGATCTTAGGGGGCTACAAAGAGACCCCTGCACTCATACAATGTGCCAGTGTACCGGGTGATGGGAGAGGAGCAGCACCACCCTGAGGTGGATCTCCTGAGTTAGACCTCACTCACACCAGCAGAAAGGGAAAGGAGTCCTGCAGGAGTAGCTTGTACCAGCTTGCCAGGCAGAGATCAGTGCGAAGGAATGTACCCACGAGTACAACTCCACGGGTTTACCTTGGGGCCTCTGCCATTCCGATGATCGCCTCGGCTCACGCCCCAGCCAGATGTTGCCACACAGCAAAGGTTTTGGGTGAAGTCACCTCAGGAGAGGAGCAGCCTCGGGGACTTTTGCTCCAGCCTGGCTGTGCACTGTGCACACGGCCACAGGAGGGACACCCTGGGCTCCCCAGGTAACCACCCAGCAGAGACTGTGATCCCTTCTGTGAGCATCCATCAGCCACCGTTCTGCTGCAGGAACTTGCAGGGGACCTTTTCCCATGGTTTCCCCTGGGAAGCAAAGCTGTAGAGATGGCCAGAAGCAGGACATGCAGGAGCCTGGGAAGGGCATGGCTTGCACCCACTGCTCAGTTTGGGTGCCTTCAGAGACAATAGGTCAAAATCCACGTCCTGCAAGCAGAAGTCTTGTGCAGACATCTCCTTTCTGCAGGAGGGAGGGAGGGACAGTCACCCCTGGTGGTCCCCATCTCCTCTTGGGTGGCATCTAAGCAGTGCCAGGGATGTGCCCACAAGGCCCCAGTGTGCACCAGGACATGGCATGAGGGTGATGGTCCCCAGCTGGATCCTAACACAAGGGGCTTCATGTGGGAGATGCTGCCCCGGGCCGGTCTCTGCCGCCCACTCGCAGAGCATCTCCCGGTACCCCACCTCTCAATGCCTTTGCTCCTCAGCGAGATCAAAAGGCATCCAACCCACTGATCGCTGGGTTTTGTGTCGAAAGGCTCCCTGATTACCTCACCATTAGCTGCGCCCATTAAACAAAATCCTAAAGGTTTTACACAAAGCTGAGGTTTCAGATGAGAGGGCGAAGGAATGACTCAGTGCCTTTAAACGCCAAAATCTTCTCCTCCGTCCTGTTTGTACAGCACCTAGCACGAGGGGTCCAGGTGCATGCCTAGGGCTCTGAAACACCGCCACAATTAACTAATAAGTGTAATAGCAGCTGTACTCCCACCAGCACGGTTTCGTTTCATTATTTAAATATTCAGTTGCGCTGGGTAGCATCTCGGAGATGAAGTTTAATTCAGTGAGGTGGAAAACGAGCCCCCGGCTGGCCACTGCTGCAGCACAGGTACCGCTGGGAGCCACAGGAGCAGCTCTGGTGCTGATGAAATCAAGAATGGGGCAGAAGGCAGCAGCCCCAAGGTCCTGCAGCCCCCGGAGTGCTGGGGCAGAGTTGGACAAGGAGGTTTTCAGCTGATATAAGAAGCTTAGGGCCGATCCAGGTGGTGAGATCCCCCTTGGGACTTGTGCGACTGAGACCCCCGGCTGCAGGCATCTCTCCAGCTGGCAGCATCTGGGGACAGCAGTACCACCTGGAGTGGGGTGCAGGTGAAAGGGAGCAGGGAGGGGCACAAAAACTCTCTTCTCCTCCCTTTCCCCTTGGAGAGTCAGCAACAAACACTGATTTTCAACCCTAAAAAAAGGGCCTATACAAAACAAGCAGCGCAGTGGTTTGGCAGAGCGGCCTGAGGTTTGTGCTGATGATCACTGAGCCACTGTGGGGCACCGAACCCGACGGGAAGGCAACCTCCAGGAGGACAGGTCTCCATGGGGACCCTGTGAACTCCCTGCCCGGCTCCCGGCACCGGCGGTCGCATCCCCCGTGGAGCCCAGGGCTGGCTCCCAGCGCTGATGGGGCTCCTGGAAAGAGCTCTGCCCTGAGCCTGGTGCTTCCGCTGGTCCAGCGCACGGCTCAGAGCCGTGCTGGGAGCCACCTGCTCCAATCGCAGAAGAAATAGTGCCATCTGCTGACATTCCCCGCTCCGTTCCTCGAAAGCCAGGGCGGGTGCTTATCCCCCCCACTGGGATCGGCGTTTAGGGTCGTGCCAGCCTGAGAAACACCCGCACAGGGCCGTGCTGGTGGGACAACCCTGCAGGTGACCCATGGGGCTGGGGTGTGCAGGCGGCCTGAGACCCTCACAGACATCCAGGGAGGTCCTGTGGTTACTGGGAATGCAGACCCTGAGCACCCCTGGGAGAAGAGCTGGAGGGGAAGCTGCTGGTCACTGCCAACCAGCAGGGTTTAATTAACCTCTTATCCCCTTCACTGTAATTAATGAACACAGTGAAACCTCTCCAACAGGCTGCTCTTCGAGGGACATCCTCTATCCCATGCAATTCCTTAGCGCAGCTTTCTCCTCCTTACCCTGTGGTCCTACCACCTCTGATCCTGTGGGGTGCTGGAGTTACTGGGACTCCCAAGGGAATTACTGGAAAACAGCCCTTGGCTGGTACAGTGAGGGCTAAGATATTTATTATTATTTTTAATGAACCCTCCCAGAATCACAAAAGCCTCAGCTGCCATACAAGTCCCTGGGAGGTGACTGCATCTAGCATGATGGCCTCCACTTGAGCTCCAGACCAGATATGAGGAAGAGATTTGTTGCAAGGAGAGTGGTGAGGCACTGGCACAGGTTGCCCAGAGAGGTGGTGGATGTCCCACCTGTAGAAACATTCAGGTCAGGTTGGGCAGAGGTCTGAGCACCCTGGTCTAGCTGAAGATGCAGGAGGGGTTGGGCCAGATGACCTTGAAAGGTCCTTTCCAAGCCAGACTATTCTATGGCTCTATAACACACTTACAGACATTATATGGGTTGGATCTATGGTACACAGGGACCAAGATGCCACCAGTCTCACGCGCTGGCAAGGCAAAAGTCACTGCTCACGTCCAAAACTGCTGGGAGAAACTCTTCCCTGGGAGTACCTTTTCCCACACAGGGAGGCAGGTGGGAAGAGTTGATCCCACCCTGCCACCTCCCCAGGGACACGTGAGCTGCAGGGGATTGGGTCCAAACGAGAAGGCATCAGGTGGCGCTTGGCCTGGGAATGGCCCATGGAAAGCAAAGCTGCTGATTTTCTGATTTTCCAAGCTGACCTGCCAGTAGTAAAACCATCAAAGCAAGAGACACATTCCTGAGGTCTGACCCAGCGTGGCAAAGTCAAGGAAAGATTCCCACTGAACTCAACAGCCACTGGACTGTGGCCACAACACTTACATATAGCCAAGCCTTTATTATTTATTATTTTCCCCCCATGGTTTTAATCAAGACTTCATCCCACTGGGGCTCTGTCTCATCCTGCAACAAGGAAGTCAAATTTATCCTATGGAGTCATTTTAAGACGATAGATAACCAAAGATATATATAGTTAGACATATTACCATGTATGTATAAATATAAAAAACACGTATATATTTTATATACACACAAATAACCTCTTACACTAGAGGCCAGCATAAAAACAGAGTAAACACTGAAATAATTTTAATTATGCAACATATTCTGCCTAACATATTTATTTTTAATGGCAGTCATTTTAATAGCTCTAAGGCCCTGAATTAGTCCAATATGTTCTTAACTATGTTCACTTTAAATACAAATGTTAATGACTTTTCCAGAGGGTCCAGTGCCCTGGATGAGCTTGTTGCTCAGCAGTATACTTTCCTTAACATGTTTACTTTTAATAACGGGTTTAATGATGCACTTGGGGCCTAATAAGCACATTTAGTCACAAAGAGAAAAACCAGCTACAAAATACTTTCTCTAAAAACTAGGCTACAGGGGATTGCCGCGCTGTTTCAAAGCCACACCAGCCATCCTTTAATGTGCCTATATGTGTTTTGGCTCTTCCTGCATCCAGACTGCACAGCCTGGCCATGGACCAGCAGCTCCAATCGATTTTTGGAGCTGGTTTTGGGGTGATCTAGGCACCCTGCACAGCAGCTGAGCCGTTTGGGGTAAAGGGCCACAGCCAAATTTGGCTTCACTTCTTCCCACCCCCAGTGCTCAGTGGTGGGTTTGGGGAGACACAGGGCAAGTTTCAAAGGAAGGTATTCCTGGGTTCCAGCAGAGGCATCCTGGGGCTCTCACTGATGCTGCTGGCAGAGACGTGCCAAAGGGAACGCGTTTGAAAAATCACACCCACGATCCATTAAAAAAAACACAACAAAACACCAAAAAGCACCACCAACAACTACAAAACCCCACCTCCTACATTTAGCTTTATGAGAGCTAGAAATACAACCAAACTAAGAGGCAGGCAGGCGACAGCTGCCCTCCTTTCATGCCCAGATCAAGCCATTGCCATGCAGCCCCACTCCTGTCAGCCCTCCTGGCTGGGGGCGGGCGGGACCCCCAGGGTACATCCACCCCAGCAGAGAGCTGCTTCCAGCTGCCCAGGGGAGACATTCGCCCAGCGGGGTGGCTGGCAGGGCTTCTCTCCCTGGCTGTGTCCAGACCTGTCCAAGCCCAGAGCTGTGTCCGGACCTGTGAAATCTCACCCCCCCCGGGGGATGCTCAGAGCTGCCTCCATGATGTGTGGGCATAGGACCCATCCCTTTCCATTCAGATTAAAGGGTCACCCCCCATAGGGTGTCACAGATGTCCCCAGTGTGCAGCAGGTCCCCAACAGCGTGTGCTGGCAGGGCTGGAGATAACCCAGGGGCAACATGCTTCTCCCTTCATGCAGAAGCATTCTGGTGCGTGCATCTTGCACCAAAAAAACCCCTTATGGTTTGTCCTAAATATAACCATGGCAGACTTTGCCAGGCTTCAGCTCCACTTGCATGAAAAACACTTGCAAGGCTTGAACCAGCTCTGGTTTGTCTACCTTCTGCCCCAGGGCCTGAGCGAAACAGGAGGGTGGAATCCAATAGCATGTTGTGCATAAAAAGATTATGCCAAAGATAACCTTATTGCTAATAATAACCCTGGAATCTATCCTGTGAATAGGCCCTATTGAATGCTTGAACACAGGCATTCCTCGGTTAGGTTTTTCTGCCTACAAATATTTCACTTGAGTCTTTAAATACTAATCACGGAATTCAGACGAAGGGGTTTTTATCTTCAAAGTGCTGCAGAAAAAAAAAAAAATTAATTCATTAATCAAGTATAATTAAAGGGTATAAAATATGCCTTTTTCCAGAGCAGGGAGCCAACCAACGCAGCGTGAAGCCATCGTGGGGACTCCAAGCATCTTTCCCACCGCGAACGTGATTTTCCCGGAGCGGCGCCCGGGCAGTAGCCGTGCTTGTTCCCAGCAGCTCTGCTCAAGCTGTCTTCCTGACATGTGTTAGGCTGTATGTCTGCCACGCAGGAAATAGGGTTTGAAGCTCACAGCCAGGAGCAAAAGCCGAGATTGAGGCTTTAATGAAGCTGGGATTGAGTGGCTAGGGTGGTTCAGTGAAGCAGTAAATGCAAACACATTATCACCTGAGAACTTGCTCCAATTTCACACCAATTAACTAGGAATGAGAGAGGAGGGCTGGGGCTGGCTGCAGAGATGGCTGATAATCCTGTGAATGGGCAGAAATGGCTCGAACTCAGACGCGCTTGTGCCAAAACGAGTTTGTTAGATAACGCCAGTCCCGGCAATTTTTGTCTTGGGGAGGGAGCATGTCATTACTGGAGCTGCTTTTATTAGCAAATATTAAAAACATGTGCCGAAATACAGTTGCCCGTGAGGGAAGCAGGAGTGGGAAAAGTAATAAAGCAATAGCTGATTATTTTATTTCTCTGCCAATGCATCATATCAGAGGGGAAGGGAAGGGAAAAGGGGAGAGGGAGAAGAGGGATGGGATGTGAAGGACTGTTGGGGCAAAGTCGGCAGCTCGTGGAGGGGAATATCCCGTCCTCGAGGAGCCCCTCAGGATGCTTAGTTCTGGATTTCAGGTGGGTTTGACTTCTAATCCACTGCCAGCAGATGTAGGTCTGAACAGGTCCCCAAAACTCACCTTGGCAGCAGCAACGGGGCCCATTCCTGTCCCCTCCACCCAGGAGCCAGTTCACTGCCACTGCATTTTAATATTTGACTTCTTCCAAATTTTTTCCCTGGTGTGATTATTTCCATCTTAGGAGTTAGGGTGGAAGCAAGGCAGCAGCTCAGGAGAAGTGCTATTGAATGGATTTCTATGGATTGAATGCTAAAACTAATCCCACCCTCGGTGTGCCAGGCCCCACATCACCCCTCCAGTAACTGCGAGTTTCAATGTCTGCGAGCAACCAGCTGGATCCTCCGGATCCACATCAGCCATGAGGCATCCTGCAACCAGGAGGCTGGACTGGAGCAAACTCTTCGATGTAGATGAAACCTTGTTTTCATTTTAAAAAGCATCAGTGGTAAAAAGGTTACTGCAAAAGCAAAGGCAAGAACCCCTTGCTGGGTTCATGTTGACACAGGGGCTGGAGAAGATCTCAGAAGAAATCCTGTGTTGCATGGTGAACCCTGGGGAAGGTCTGTGCCCCCAGAGGGGTCCTCACTGCTGCCCCAGCTCTTCTGTGGCAAGGCAGCATCTAGGAAGTTGTGTTATTCCCGGGAGCTGCCTGCCCTGCTCTCCAGCAGAGAGCTCCAACAAAATAGTTGCAAGAAAGGTGCAAAAAGAGGAAAAGCAGTGGCTACAATCCTCTCACTCAATATTGAATTACTCCAGGCTACGGGAAGGACAGAGATATCTCCCTTTAAAATCAGGAAAGTATTTTCTCTGGTGATGGAGGCTGGATAGCCAGCAAGGGACCAGGACAAACCATAATATACTAAAAAACCCAGGTGTGGTCCACCTCACTGAGAGCCAAGGAGAGTGCTGGGGCTGGCTGCTGCTGCCCATCTCTAAGCAAGGTGGGCCCTGGATGCTCCCTGCCCCACTGTGAGGCTGATTTTCAGCATCCTGCTCACTTCAGGTCCTCATTCCCTTCTGAGCGGGTGTGGGAAGGAGGAAAAAGCTGCAGCTTAAATGAGCAAGGGTCAGTACCTGCTGAGCCAGGTGCTGGGGGATTCTTTCCCCAAGGGCAGGTAGAGTGGGGGGCAGGGGGACACCTTGTTCCAGTTGTTCCAGCCATGGGAAGTGGGGATCTGTGCTCCTTCCCAGCTGGTGGCATGCAAACCGCTCTCCCAAGCAGGAAAAGCACTTCCAAGTGGCAGATATCCCATTCCGTACACAACGGTGCTCCCGAGCCCCGCTGCAAATCCACAGGGCTCTTCCTGTCCGTGCTCTCCAGCCTGTAATTATCTTAAAGGCAACAATTAAAACTATTGAAACACATGTGATGGGTTTAGGGAGCATAGCTTGGCTAATCCCCACAAGCATCCCGGAGGAGCGGAAGCGAGGAGTTCCCAGGGTGCTGGTGCTTTGCCGGGCAGGTAGGGACCAAGTGGAGCTGCAGGGCATCAAGCTCAGGGTGAGGTGGCAGCAGCCTGGTCCCCAGGCAGTGTGGGACCCCGGCAGTCACCCAGGTGGCAGTGACCAGGCTGTGGGAGCTGCAGGAGGGTCCCCCCGCTCCTCACCCCACCTCAACCCTTCCCATGGTCACACAGAAAGTCAGTGAGAGAAAAGACCCCATCCTCAAAACCTTTTGTTCAAGCTCTGATTGCAAACTTCAATACCAAAATACTTCATCTTTCTTTTCCCGTGTCAGTCCAGCACTTGGAGCAGTGAGTCCTGCTCCATTCCCTGTGTCAGATACCAACATAAAGCCGTGTTCACACACAGCCCCTGCTCCCTTCCCCACCCTCTACTGCAGCATCACGCCCTTCTTGCATTTCATGAGCAAAAAGTTCTGCAAATATCTGTGATGCTCTGTTTGATGAGTCCCAAGGCAAGAGCAGTGAAAGAATTGCATGAAATATCACTGAGCTCCTGTGCTCATCACTTTTTAATTTATTTCTTTTTCAGGAATCATTTTTGCTATTTTTCTGAAAGCATCACACTCCTGGAACCATATTATATGCAATTTCCTACTCTGCTTTCTTTAATAATTGGTTTCTAACCTGGACTAAAAGTGCTGAACCAGCTTTGGGAGCCTGAAAATGCAGGGAACTACAGAGCAAAAAAGAGAACACAAACTCTTTGTTCTCAGTATCTCGTGATCTTAAAGTGCTCGGGGTGATCTCAGGGGTGTCAGGGCAAGGACAGAGCCACACAGGGCAGCTGCTGGCTGTTCTCTTTCCCATCCGTCTTGCTCCACTTTTCGTCTCCCCCATACCACCTTCTTCTTTTGTGATATGGTGTTTTCAATATTCCTAGAATTTGCAAAATTTCTACATTTTCTTCTTCTCTCAAAACGGAAACACAATTTTAACCATTTGGACTAAAAGTGAGTAATTTTGCCTTTAAGATACCTTTTCTAAGGCTCTTTTCTTTTTCAGTTTCTGTTCAGAAGAAGCTTGTGTTTGCCAAAAAGAAAAAAATCTTTTGACACAATTCAAACAAAGTCAAACTCCTTATTAATTAAGGGTTTAATTTCTGAATGTTTACTTTATCTTTTTTTTCCTGCTTTTTCCATCTCATTTCTCATTTCTAAAATGCAAATAACTGGGAAAAATTCTCTTCTGAGCCACTTCTGTTGCTGCTGCCACCAACAGCCCCAAAGATGCTCCCAGCCCTGCCCTCCCCTCACCAGGGAAGGAGCCTGCAGACTGCCCCAGACCCCTTCCCAACTCCCTGTGGGCACCTGGCCAGCTGCATCAAAATCACTGGACACACAGCCATGGGGCTGGGGGGACAGAAGAACCCATGGCAAATCCAGCTTTGGGTTGATAGGACCCCCAAAGGGCTGTGGTTGTTTTATGAACCGTGTGGGGAGTTACCAAGGCAGAGGAGCATCACCTGGGGTGAGCAAAATGCTGCGCTGTCCCAGACAGAGGATCCCCTCTCAGGCAGTGTGTGTGTCTTACATTCTCTGTGTATTTATTACACAAGTTCTACACATCTCATGTTATAAATTACACAAATGCATAATTAAATGTTTCCATTCACCAAAAAGAAGACGTATATGCAGCTGTTGAACACAGAAACTTTTCTCTTATGGCCCATCTCTGACCAAGGCATCCTGAGCAAGCTGCATCTTCCCCCACCACTCTCAACAGCAGACAGCCAGTGTCTTTCCATGTATTTATTGATTAACAGCAGCATTTCAGACAAGTGAAGCCCAGTGGCCTTTAAGGGCAGAAATAATTTGGGCTCAAGTGTCATTCAGTGTTGTGGGCACATGGCAAATTTTACTTGGGGGTTGCTTTCCATCACGTGAGTATCTGACATTTTATTTGCATTTCTAGAGGGCTTTAGTCTATTTTAAGCTGGGAAATGGAGAAAGCAGCAGGGCTGGTGGGAGCTCCAGTTTCCCTGAGCAGCAGACCCTCAGTTGGGAGATTAATACTGACCAGAGGAGCAGCACAGGGATGGGGATTTATGGCAGTGCCTGTTTTTTCACCACAAGAGTGAAAAAAACTGGGGAAACTAAGAAGCAAGTGAGTGGGATGGAATCCTATCGCCAGATTCTCAGACTGAAATGTTCAAAAGGCAACAATGATGAATGCAGCAGAGTGATGTTCAGCAGCCTGTGTAGCCCAGAAATCAAACAAAGTGATCTCCTCTGCCTTTAAAATGTATGAAGCTGCAAGATCTTAAGGGCAAATAAACTTACTTTGATTGCAGGGCTGAGATCTTGGAAGTCACATTCCTTTAATTTCCTTGAGCTGGTTGCCTTTCCCGTGAAGGACATGCACAAGGTAGTGAGTTTTCAATGGAAACTGGTTTTGCCTCATTTTCCACTTCTCTCGTGTTACAAGGAAAGAAGTGCTGAGCTCCAGAGGCCTACCTGCCTCTTCCTATGCAGACAGAAAGGGCTGGGTGTCTGTGTTTAATTACAGCCTGAAAGAACTGCATTTAAAAGACAACAGAAAGCTGTTTAATTAATACTTATCATTAGCACACATAGGAATGCCTAGCAGCAAATTGCAACAACAAAGCAATTCCTTTTTACTTTTTTTTCCTTGCACTTTGGATAAATTCAAAAAAATAGGAGTAAACAAATGATTTGCACCACATTTGAGATGTCTTTTTACAGCATGAGAGTAGTGGGATAGTGGGTATCACCTTAGGAGAGCAGATGTCTAAGAGCAGGCTTCTCCATCTCCAGTTTTTCAATCTCCAGCTCTCTTGGCCAAGAAGCTTATCTTCATCCATGCATCTATCTATCTTTCTATCTCAGCATTTACACTGGGCTTGTCCCCATGTCTGAGCGCCTACTTGTCTTCATACCTGTCCATAAATTACATGGGGCCCCCAGGGCATTATAAATAATAATTCAACTCCCAAACCTTCAGAACTGTTTTAAAGCATTGGCTTTCACCACGTTGTGGGCTCCTCCCAGCTCATAAATGGAGCAGAAGGACGGGACAGCCCAGTCAGTGGAGTAATTGCCTAAAGATCAATTCTTTGGGTGGCCACAAGCTGGAAGATGGGGATGGACATTGTGACAAAGCACAGGGGAAGGCTGGACTGCTCTGCTCATGGGAAATAACATCCTCACCCACAGCTCATTTGGGATTTTATATTCCTCTCAATTTTATCTCAGCTAGAGCAGCAGTCAGACAGATCTCTTAATGACACTATTAATGATTGGAGTGTTGAACCACAGCATGGCTCTGCTGATGGATGAAGTCTCCATGGAGCACAGAGGCAGATGGCTTAGAGGGTAGACCCCACATGTAGCTCAATAGATCCCAAACCACACCAGGACAGGCACCCCAACCCCTTGCTGGACATGCCAACTACAAGTGAGTTTGGCTCAGGGACAGCACGTTGCTTTGGTACATGTGAGTTACTGAGTAGAAACTCCAGCTGAGCCATGACCATATTCCTCTATCCCAACACATTGCATCTCTATCCCAAGACATTACTTTCTCCTTGAGGTAGGGGCTAGGAACATGTCCTAGCCATGGCCCTCAGTGGGAGAACATGGGGTCCCCCATGGAGCATGGTCACTGGTTTGTGGGCATCACTGTCTCCTGGATCACATGGGTCAGATATGCTTGGGGTCAGGAAGCTGAAACTAGAGTTTTTGCTGGAGAAAAGCAAGAGGAGTTGATGTATGAGATGAATTATTTGACAAGCCTGTCCTGGGTTCGTGATCAGCTCTGGAAGGTGTAGGACTAAAATATCACACGAAGCTGCGTGAGCATGTGAAGCTGCCAGAGCCTGCAGCCACCCATCAGTGTTGGGTGAGGAGGTACCACTTTTTGTGTGACTTTCCTCCCTCCATTTTCCATTTTTCCATCAAACCAGGCTGACCTTCCCTTTGAGCCAGAGACCCAAGGATGAGTGAGCAGAGCCCCAAGCACCAGTTCTGGGGACAGAGTGGGATCTCCCAGTGTGAGAGTGGCCACAGATTCCATGGTCCCCGAGCAGGTGGTGGGACACAGCATGCCCACAGGGCCAGGTTCATTCCCACATCCCAGGCACTGGGCTGGCATGCGTGGCTGTGCATCACCCTCTGTGGGAGCACAGCCCCCCTGCAAGCCAAGCCTATCTGTTCTCCCTCTGCCTTGGCTCCAGGCACGGAACTGGCTTTTCCTGCCGTTCTTCTGCTCCAGAGGTTGCAGAGAGAGTTTTCATAGTGTCCTGCCCCAAAAAAATCTGGTTGGGGCTGGGGAAGACATAGCATCCTCACTCCATAAGGGTATCCTCAGGGATGGTTGAGAATGAAACTTCTTTTCACCCTGCAACGAGGCTGGACTCTTTACCTATCCTACTGCTTCAGGGCACTGGGATGGGAGCATGAAAGTATTCCTTATGCTTTCTGCTTGCAAAACACAACGGGATTTTGGCAGGCTGCAAGTCCAGCCCCACTCACCCCATCCTTCACAGGATTCCCAGCGAGGGATTGGGGTCTTGTCCCATGCCCTCTTGCCCCCTCCTCTCACTCTGGTCCTGACCGTTCAGCCAGGTCTGCAACCTCTCACTTGGATGCAGGACTGGGTGCAATTTCAGGCCTCTCCCCTCTCACAGGGTGTCTTAAGCTATGATTAAGGGCTAGATTACAACTGGGCAGCCATCCCCTGCTGAGAACTGCCAGATTTGGGGAGGCAGCTGTTAAAGGCAGTGGGGTCCAATGAGTGAGTATATCTGCATCAATGAAAACAGGAAGTTGATCACGGGGACCAAATGGGATTGGGAAATTTCTTATTGCCACTGATGCCACGATGATTTTTTGCCTTTTCTTTTATACCTTTTATGCCTTTTATACCCTTTTACAACTTCTGTATTCTTGGTGTTTTTTGGCCTACATTCTCGGGCTTGTTTGTTCAGCTGGGAGACTAAACATTTTAGAAGCTTCCTAGTTAGGGATCAGTGTGCCCAGACCCCAAGGTCCTCTCCAGAGCACATTCTGTAAACTAAGAACCATCCAGGGGAAGGTTCCTTGGGGAGGGGGGCTCATTCAAGCCTCTCATTGGGGAATCTTTCATAGATATGCTAATAAGTAAAACCTATAATGTTATACCAGATCTTTTGTGGGTGTACATGGAGGTGTGCATGGAGGTGCATTAGACCTGGACGTTGTGCACCTAAGGATCCTTAAAATAAATACTGAGGTAAAATCCCTTTTTCCCTTCTAATCGTGTTTGTCTCTTGATTTTAAGACCAGGAAAAGGCATCACCACCCCCAGTGATGTCCTGCACCACCCCCAGTACAAAGCCATCCTTTGGGGCAGGGTTACTTGTGAAGATGAAGCTGTTGCTTAAATAAGACACATTTTGTTGGTTTGGCTCTTCAAGCAGGGTGAATGATGTCCTCATGAAACATCATTCCTACACCCCACCATCATTTTCCTCCCAGCGGCTCAATCTATGCAAGTAGAGCTGTTAGCATCAAACACATCCAAGTGCTGTGGTTTTTACATCATTCTCAGCTAAGCTGTTTCCCTCATCCCTGTTAACTGGGATGGGGCAGCATCAGCCCCCACCCTGGAGGAGGCACAGGTCCCTCCTCTCCTGCAGGGTTTCAGTGGGATGGAAGGAGGTGGCATGGGGCCGGCTGTGCCGGAGGGAGCTGAGGAAAAGGCTGCCTGAGTGCCAGCAAGGCAGCTTGCAGCCCAGGCCAAACTTCCCACTCTTCCCGCATGTTCTGCAACATCCCAAGCTGAATCACTTCACAGAATTTACTTTTACCCTGTTAAATGCCACTAAACCTTCAGATTAATCCTCCCATTACAGGACTTCCTTTGATGGCAAAGGGGGAATTTCTTTTTTGATGGCAAAGGGGGATTTTTCCCCCCGGTATAATTATTCCCATTTTTCTTCCCCCTTTTTTATGTGCAAGAGATTCCTGCCAGATGCATGACTTGTGGAGGCAGCTCCCACACAAGGTATTTATATATTTATATGTATATGATGAGAATGTGGTATTGAAAGACCTGAAGTTTCAGGCAGAAGATAAGGGGAATTTCCCATTTCCTACTTGTTACAGTGGAAGTTGCCTGGGAAGAGTCTGCAGCAGGACTAGGACCAAAAGCTGTAAGATACAGTACTGGAAAGTATCTCTAAGATAAGCATGTCCAGGGAAAACATCTGCTATTTAACACTATCACAGAGCAAGTTTCAATACCTGGGAATGATCCCTGAAATTGCTTAAATCACAGGGATGGCTAAAGCAGATCCACTCCACTCCTGCTTGCATTTCCTACTGAGCATCTTGGGTGCTATTGGGATTTTCTGGGCTGAACATCCCAGCACAGAGCCAGAATCACTAGATAATGCTCAAGAAGCAGGCAGCTGTGGGTAGTGCTAAGGAGGTTTTCTGTAACAGCCAGTAATGGTGGATGACCCAGGTTTACTCAGAGTTTAAATCAGGTTTTGTGACTTATTAGGAAAAAGGGGATACAACTGCAGTGCTCTTTATTGAAAATGTTATGAGATAGTCCATGTAATTCAACAGGGATGTGTATTCTTGCTAATAAATCATTGCATGGAGACTCCCACCACAACACAGGGCTTTCCTGGGAGTGGAGAATGAGCCCTGGGAGGCTCATACACATACAGGTGTGACTACCTGGCCGGTGTTCCCACCCTGCTCTGGGGTGCAAACTGACCCGCCTGTGCCTCCCACTGCTGCGCCACGGCTTCAATCCGGCCCCGGAGCACCTGTGCCCAGTCCCATCCCCGCTCCAGGGGATTGGATCTGGTCTCCATTGCTGTTAGGGCAGTGATTTCAGGGGGGATCTGGGGAACCAGGTTGGCTCGGAGCACAGCATCCTGAAATTTGGCTGGAGAGGCTGGAGCCAAGCAACACCGGGGGATGCTGGAAAGGAAAGAAAAGCAAGAAAACTTAGGGTGTGAGCCAGCCCTGAGCTGGAGAGGCTGCAGGAACAAGGGCTCTCCCTACCTGTGTGGCTGTGAGTAGTGGTAGTGAGCAGCCACAGCAGAGTGGGGGCACAGCAGGTACTGGTTCTCCTCCCAGCAGCGTCTCATGGCTCCCACAATGTCCTCATCAGAGGCCGAGCATGATCCCAGGGTCTCGGAGAGCTGTGGGAAACAGGGAGGTTTGCACTGGGCATCACCACAAAACACGTTCCCAGCAGGGTTTGTGCCAGGCACACACCAAAGCAGGTGGAAATAGGGAGGCTGGAGGATGGGTTTTCCCAGGGACTGAAGGAAAATGGGTTGCTGCTGCAGCTGAGAGATGAGGCACTGCTGGAAAAAACCACAGGGATGGAGTGTGGGCAAGGGGTTTCCATTCACAGGCGCTGTGAGTGTGGGTGAACAGGAGCCAGGAGTCAGCTCCTCAGCTTTGTGCTGCCATTTCCATGCTCTGAGGGAGCTTCTGAGGACTTGTAAAATCCACCTCACTGTAATAGCTCCTCTTGCTTTTAGTAATACCATTTTTTAGTATTTATCTTTCTGCAGCACAAACAGGAGTGGGCACTGGGCAAAGGCTGCTCTGTGAGGAACAGCACATGGGAAATTGGATAGGAAAAGGTAGGACTTTGCATCTGGCCCTCTCACAAATCAAATATTTGGTTTTCTCTTGTATCTCTCTCTCTGCTTTGTGTTTGTGCTCCCCTTTGCTGTAACGGTGAGGCTGAATTGCACCAAATTCAGCAGACCCACTCCCAAACACCCACTTTGTGCCAGCATCCACTGCACGATGCTTTGGTGCATGGCCAAGGATGGGGTAATTTCATATGCTGTCTAAATAACTGCAGGCAATTTTTAAGTTAGTTTTGTGAAGAAAAAAGAGCCTGCTTCAAAAATAATATATAAAGGGGTTTTTAACATGTCCATGTACACAAATTGATATAAAACTTCTGGTCTCACACTTAAATTTTTGGTTGGATACTCTCCCCTATGACTTTTTATTCTGAAAATGAGTTGAAAACACCTGGTAACAGCAATTCTCCTTACACATGTGCATGTACAGTGTTGTGTGTGTGAGGAACTGACCTTTCTGTGCAAATCCTCTGGCAGCTTCAGCCTTTTTGAGATGTTGAATTGCTCCATCAGCGTTTTTATCTGGCAGCTGTCAGAGCCCGAGAGCAGCCAGAGGATCCTCTCCACATTGTAAGGCTCCTGGGATAACAAGGCAACAGGTGAGGAAATTCAAGCACCTGTTCCAGGGGGAGAGCATCCCTGTGGATTCTCTGATGCCTCGTTAGGGCTGAGGTCCCACCACTGTGTTTTTCTTGGTGGAAGCCAGGGTGGGCTTTTTGTCTTCCTATGCTCATCTACATCCCAAGACAAGTCTTTGGGAACACAATGTCTTTTGAACTGCTGACCTGTCAGAGCAGTCTGACAGTGACCATCAGATTAAAACAGAAAATGAAGGGATGACTGATGAATCAACAGCATGACCACATCTGTACCATCGCCGTGAGGAGCCCAGGCTAATAACACACTGTGTTTTGGAGAACCAGAAATGTCCAGCTGTTTACTCAGTGTTGCAGATGCTGCTGTGAGTCATGCAGCTCCTGTGTGACTTAATGAGACAGCCAGCTCGCTGCAGGGCTGGCTGCTAATCTTCATGGACTTATAGGGCACATATAGGGCCTGACTGGCCTATATGGCTGTGTAGCAATCAGCATTGCAACACTGCAGCAGAACTCTGTGCAAGACCATACAGGAAGGTCCCAAACCAATTTTTCTTTGCCCCATCTCATTCCTGCATGTTTACAAGCACCAAGTAGCATTCATCCAGGTGGTTTGGCTGAGATACCTTGTAGGGACAGACAGGACAAGGGGCACCAACTTACAGAGTCCTCATCTCACCTCCTGGATGCTGGGTTTGGATGAACTCTTCATAACTTTTAGCAGCTGTGACCTTTTGTCAGTCCATCCTGTCCTACCTTGTCGAGTCATCAGGACTTACTCAGCCTTTTGTGTCCTTATCTGGGTGTCTTATGGCCCCAGTTCTGTTCTTCATCTTTCCACCATCGTCTCCCAGAGCCTCCAGCCTCTAATCTTCAGTCTAGTCTGGGTGTAGCCTGCTCTTTGCTCTAGGCTGTCCCCTAGTTTAGGCTGTCCTGAGAAGATACAGGTCAGTATGCCTGGACTTCCATGACCTGCTCCTGGGGGGGCCTCCAACACTGTGCTCCTGACACCCCTTCTCCTGTCCTTCTTTCTGCTACTCCTACATCCTTCCCACATTTCCCCTTCATCCTTCATTCCCACCAGCCTTATGGCTACCATTACAGATCACTGTGTTGACACCAGAAAGTCAAACTGGGCCAGGACCCTGGTGCAAGTACTGGCCTTACCATCTAAGTAAGGCTTTTACTTCTGTCCCATGCCACCAGAGCTCTCCAGGAGAACACTGGGGCCCAGTTTGGAGGACAGGTCATGGTGGGGACAAAGTCTGGCCATGTGGGCATGAGCTGTGTCATGCTTCCTAACCTTAGGGACAGAGAGCAGCCCCTGCTTTGCTTTAGGCGCTGCAAAGACACAGCATCAGCTGTGATTGTTCTGGAATTGCCCTCACGAAGCTCATCCACACCAGACTTTCTGCTTCACCTTCAACTCTTCAGGCAGCATCTAACAGGAAAGTTTTCTCTGCTTTACCTTAGTCTGCAGAAGCAGCAACCTAAAGAGACTGTGCATTCTTCATCCTTGAAGGTTTCCAACACCCAAATGGAAAAAGCCCTGAGCAATCCTGTCTGACCTCAAGGCTTATCCTGCTTTAAACAGGTCCCAAACAGAGACCTCCTGAATTCCCCTCCAGAGCAAATGGTCTATTTAGCTATGGAAATATTGGCATGGCTGCTTCAGATGTGAGCTGAACAGAGATGTCCCATGCTGCCATGGAGAGGGATGTGCAGAGGGATGCACTCATCCAGCTCCTCAGGAACCTCAGGGAATCTGCTCACCTGACTGCCTGCCCCCATGATCCCAAAGTCTGGCACCTGCTGACCAGTGTTGCTGAAGGGAGATGGGCTGAGAGAGGAGCCCCGTTATCCCTGGAGCTCTGAGGAGCCCCACAAGTTCCTGGCTTGGGAGGAAGGCCAAGCTGCAGAGTACAGCGTGGTGATGGGGGCATACGGACTTATGACTGCAAAGCATGGCAGTCCCTCCAGGCTCCCAGGTCCCCCCAGTGTGTTTGAACAGCTTTTGGAAAATCCAGGTAGCTTAAGGCCACAGAGATACAACACCAAGGGTTTCCCACTTTGATCACTTGCTTGGAAGCAGATCCAATCCTTGGGGATCACAGGGTGGGAGTGAAACAAGAGGTATTAGCTTCCAGGTGTTTGGTTTCTGTACCTCCATGACTTTTCTTTCTGAGGCCTTCCCCTGCCTGCTGAGGCTTGTTTTGCTCTGACCAAGCTGCAGACAGCCACAAATGAGGCATTTCTTCTGGACTTCTCTACCTTCTTCCTGGTCTCTTCTCTCACTCTTGGTGGAGCCTTTCAGAAGCATCAACAAAACCCTTGAGACATGATGGCATTTCTAGTTCTCTAATTGTCACATGTTGTGAAAATGTCCTTCTCTTGCTAAGCTTGCACAGAACAAATCCCTGGAAACCCAGCACTCAACAATGAAGATCAGAAAGTCAAGCCCTGAAAAGTGAGGGGGAAGGTGTTTGGTCTATCTCAGCTCAGCAGTCTGTAGCATAAGTGGTCAATACGAATCACACCTCCTAATGCATCATCGAGTGGCAGCAGGTGGAACAGAGTAAAAGATTTAAAAAATACAATATTTGCTATTTTTGCATTTTGGCCAGTTCACTACACACCTGGATATCCATGGCTGGTGCTAACGTAGCCTTCACGCTCTCTGCCAGTGAGAAATCTCCATGTTGAACAGTCCTATGAATGATGTCATTGCTGTTCACCACAGCAACAAGTCGAATTGGGAGACCCATCTTCTGGGCAATACAGCCAGCTAGAGAAAAAGAGTGAAAATACGCATGTGCTTGATGAAGAAACACTCAAAGGAGATTTAGCAAAGAAGTCATTGTACAAATTGATTGAGCATCCAGTTCAGAAGCAGACACAAATTATATTCCCTAGTGGACTCTGAGATATCTGAGGTCAGTGGTTTGGTAGAGCAGGGATTATAAAATCCAGGGATGGAATGCTCCACCTGCCATTGAAGACAGACCCTTGCTCATCTCCACTTTTGTGGATGGATTGGCAGGGGACCAACAGCTCAGACAGCTGCCAGGCAAGCAGGAGAGATGAAGATTTTGGGCTTTTGCCTCTCTGATGGGCAGCCTGGAAGAGCAGTGAATATATAAAATCCTTTATTGCTTTCATAAAACAGTTCTACACCTATTTTGGGACTGAGGCAATCAAGACTCTCATTTAGAAGGCCAGATTATGCAATTAAGAGTGGTTCTCCTGACCATGCACTACCACACAAACCAGAGTAGGACCAGGCAGGACTCCACACCTCTGTTAATGTCTCACTTAAGAAATCAGAGCCACAGTATTTCCCCTCTTTTTCTGCATCAAACACATTCTGTCCTCTCCTAACGTGCCCATCCTCAAGATAGTAACAGTCATCATCAAAGGGTGGTTTGGGTTTTTCTGCACCTTGCAAATCATCAGTGACACCTAAATTGAGTAATAACCAGACATGAGTAATAAAATATAAGTGGTTCTGAAGAAATCCTACCAGAGAGTGGGTGTTTTAATAAATAGCAATAGCCAGTATCTGCAAAGTGCTTTTGGTCCACAGATCACAGCATTCTCTCTCTCTTATCTAACCCATCTTTTTTTTCCCTTTACCTGTGATATTTCCTCCTCCTCCTGTTGGCACAACAATTTCCACCACTGGCAGCGGGGTGGTATCCAGGGATGGGGCACACTGAAAGTAAGCATAGAAGTAGTGAGCAATCTGCACCATAATCCTGGACCAATTGATGGAATTCAAGCTCATCAGGTTGTATTTTCCGGCAAAATTGACATCAGCAAACAGTTCCTTGATCGGCTCATCGATTTCATCGCTGTTCCCATGAGCTGCCAAAAGGAGAAAGGAAAGATTAGATCTGCCAGCAGCAGTGCATCAGGCACAAGGTATTTATGCTCAGAAATAGGCTTGGTCTCAAGCCCTGGGATTTGCTGTGGCCAGGAGTGTCCTGAGCTGCCTGTCTGCCTTGGGGGCTGTACAAACCAGGGGGTGCTGAGTGGCACCCCGTGGATGTCAGGCGGTTTCTGCAGACATGGCACTCTGGGCTCTTGCTTCCACCAAATATATACTTGACAGGAAGGCAAACGGTGTATGCCCTTGTGAGATGCCAAGGTGAGACCTGGCTGAGCAGAGGAGTCCATGGGAGCTCAAGCAGCTCAAGCACCCTGTGGTGATGCCAATCCATGGGGATGGCATGCCTGCAGCTCAATTTTATCTCATCTCTCTCCACAACATGGTGGTAGGAGGTGGATCACCCATGAAGGTGAGAGGACAGAGGGAAGGGGTGACTAAACTCTTTTAGCAACAAAAAATTGTGCTGAATTTAGTGCAGCCAAATACCAACCACCTGCATGGAGGCAGCTCTGATCTGTGGCCAGGAGAAAAGGAAGCCTTAAACTTCTTGGTTGTCAAACGGGGGATGAACATCCTGCAGCCAGCCAGGTCATTGCCATCACCATGCCCAGACATCTGGCTAACAGATGTTTGGGCGTGGTGATGGCAATGACCTGGCTGGCTGCAGCTGCTAAAGCTGCAAATCCTACTGAGTAGCCCCCTCAGACTTTTAGGGTCAAGGTTTTGACACAACGAGGCCATAAAGAGGACAGTCCAAACAGCAGTGCCAACCAGCAAAGACGTGGACGTTGTCCTCAACGACGGTGGTCATCTGAAGTTCCTGTATCTGGGTGCAGAGCCCCTTGGGCAGCAGAACAAAGATGTCCACGTTCTTCTGCCCTCTTACACTCTCGATGGCCGAGCTCCCTGTGTCCCCTGAAGTCCCTGTTTCGAAGTGAGGAAGCACCAAGAAAAGCAAAAAATCGCTGCGTCACTCAAACCTGCATCGTTGCACTTTAAGAAAAAGATACAGAGATGCTCCATGAGATGTTTTTGGCCAGAGCAGCCACCTCGGCATTGCCTGGAGATTATGAGGCAATACCACCCTTGGGCATCTTTGGGGAGGGCTGTGGGATGATGGCTCTCAAGGTGAAGGCCTGTCGAGGAACCTTAGCCCCAAGGAGTCATACTCACCCACCAGAATATTGACATGCTTCTGCTTTTTCTCCAAGAAGTACTGTAAAAAATGCCCTGTGCAGGACAAGGACAGGTCCTTAAATGCATAAGTAACACCATGCCAGAGCTCCAAAACATTCAGCCCATCTTTCAGCCTGGACAGATGCACGATATCCTTGTGTCTGAATCTGCTGAAGGCCCTGTTGATCAACTCTAAAGGGAAAATGGTTAAATGGCCTGTTAGATTGGGTAGAGGAGTGTTTTTCTCACCCATGGCTTCATGCATCTGTGCTCTTTGTGCTCCTGGGTACCTTTCTGCACAACCAAAGACTCTCAGTTGCTGGTGCAGTGACAGATATCCAACAAGTTATTCGTAGCTATTAGGAGTGAACCAGCTGAGCTTAATGGTGTTTGATAACTCTGTGCTAAGTAATCCCAGGTGACATGCCACACAATCAGAATACTGTATTAAAACATAAAATACAGGAAAGCCGAGTTTTAGCTCAATGTGCCGTTGAGACAGAGGGTGCAGCTGCCCTCTGGTGGAAGTGATAGCTCGTAAGTGTTAAAAACATTAAAAAACAGATCTCAAGGCAAGCATGAAGCAGCAGAAAGCCCTAGAGGGAGCCCCAGCAGCGAGCAGGGCCACAACATCAGCTTGTTGCAGTCAGCAGAACCCCCATTTATTCACAGGGGACACCTTTTCCACTAGTGCCAGCAAGGTGACAGGGGAGAACAGGGCGCAGAAAGGAGCAGGCAATGGTGCAGCACGCTCCCTTCTCTGAGGGCTGCGAAGAGGATGGAGGGAAGGCAGGCAGATGCATCCAAACCCCCCAAACCCTCGTGCACATCCCTGCGAGCAGCTCCCCACTCAGCTCACCATGGAGTGCGTTCCGCGGGACCAGCTCGGCCGGGATGAAGAGGGAGCACAGCTCCTTGACCAGCCCAGGGTAGGAGAGGCTGCTCCAGCTTCCCAGGGTGTCTCTGTCCAGCGAGGGGATGCACTGGGGCATGAAGAGGCCCCCATCGGGCGCGTAGCCAGACAAAAGGGCTCCCTCAAAGTTCACGGCCCTCGCGCCTCCCCGTGTGCTGACGTATTCCATGGCTGCTGGGGAGGCACCACAGTCACTGCCAGGAACCCAGAGCATCCCCACACCAAGAACAGGCCCTCATCTCCAAAACTTCCCCCATGGACAGACAGAACTCCCCAGTGAACAAACCACCTCGTCCCACAGGGAGCCGGAGCAGCCGGGCTCAGTGGAGCGCAAACAGCATTTTGCAAGAGGTGGAAACGCTGCCTGGGATTTGTGCCAAGTTTCAAGCCTCCTTGTCCCTCTTTCCC
>NW_008236769.1:14721061-14721528 GCF_000691975.1 Corvus brachyrhynchos | reverse complement strand
TTCCCCCCTGAGGAAAAGCCCTGGCGGCACAGAAGTCGCTTCACAAGCACGTCATGTCCCTTTGTGGCCGTTTGCAGAAGCCGGAGCTTTAAATTCAAGAAAAGAGAAAAAAAGTAAATAAAAGGAAATCACTGTATTTTTAGAGGAAGCTGATTTTGTTCAAAGGGGTTAAACTAAGGACAGGATTTGACGCAGTGTAGGAAGGGCTGGGCTAAACCTTCCGGATTCATGCAAATCCCACCAAGCGGCCGCCGGCGCTGCTGACCGAGGCCTTTTCTCCCCCTGGCCCCGTGAACCCCCTCAGCTGTGCCCACCTCAGGCCCCTGGGCCAACGCTGCAGCCCCTCAGCACGGCTCAACGCGGTGGGCAAGTGGCCAGACAACCTCCGGCCACTGCTTCCAGCCCGGCCACCTTTTGCACTTGTGCTCACAGAAAACTTGTCCCCGCTGCCCCCCGCCGGTGTTCCC
>NW_008236769.1:14717798-14721045 GCF_000691975.1 Corvus brachyrhynchos | reverse complement strand
GCCTGCTCCCAGCCTGGGAATGGGAATATGTGGGAGAGACGGAGCCCAGCTGCTCCTGCTGGTGCCAGGCGTGGGGACAAGGGGCAGCAGGTGCAAGCTGCAGCTAGGGGGAAATCTAGTTAAATATTAGGAGAGAGCTTTTAACCTGAGAGTGAGCAAGCACAGGGCATGGAGACCTTGTGGTCTCTTGTACAACCCTGGAGACATTCAAACTTTAGCTGGGAAAACACAGAGGCACCTGATTAGACTGTGAGTTTTGGATTTAAATTTAAGATTGAGCCTGCTTAAAGGAGAGTTTGAGTCAGAAAAACCCAGAAGTCCCTCACAAGCAAAATCAGTCTGTAACTCAGCTCTGCAAAGCAAATTGTTCAGCCTCCCAACAGCCCAGTCACACCAACAGGGAAACTGAGGCACAGGAGAGAGAGGAGACACGGGAGGCGTTGTGCAAAAAAAATCCAGTTCTTCACAGGGAAGGGCTGTGCATCCCTTTGTTGCTTTTTATTTTAATACAATCAGCATTTTTTGAAGGGCAAGGTCAGCACAAGACCAGTGGCTGCACAAACCCAGGACACAGCTCAATGCTGGAGCACGCACAAGGGCTTCAGCCCAGGCAGGCAGGAGCAGAGGTAAAAAGAATGGCTGATAGCAACCTGCTGTGAGCCACAGAGCCCACGTCTGCAGCAAGGGACACATCACCTGCCAAAGCATTGGTGTCTGACCCTAAATACATTACCTCTCTCTTTCTTTTCTTACCGTTCTAACTGGAGCAATGATAAAAGTCTCTGGTAGAGAGTGGTCCAGTCAGTGCCCTGGGCACTGGTGTGGAAAACAACTTTTCTACACCCAACATCCCAAATTACTCTTTCTGCAGGCTCTTCAGGTAGAGGCAGTAGGTAAATTTTAGGCTCTGGACAGAGGTACCTGTGGTGGTGTTGCTCAAGGTTGAACAGGGTAGCTGTAGTAGAGCAGGAGGCAAACAGAAGCTTTTTAATAATATATCTGAGCTCAAACAGTGGGCCAGAGCAGAGCACACCTCTAGGAAATCAGCTAGGGAGAAAGCTCCTTATCCATAATTATATAAATTTTATCACCAACCAGCCTGCATCTCCCCACCATCTCTGTGCTCAGTATTCCCCATGACATTGCAAAGATGAAGCCTGAGTCACCCAAACCTCCTGTGACCCCATGGTCCTCCCTGCACCTGTAGTCACCAGATTCTCATGGCACACTGGGGTGCTCACCCTTTAATAGAGGTTTGTCCCCATTCCAGATGTGGATCCAAGTCCTTTCAGAAGGTGCTGGATAAAACAGAAAGGCTGGACCTTGTTCTTCAGGGATTGGTCAGGTTTAAATCGATGGTGAAACCTCCCCATGGCCATCCCTGGAGTCACTAAGCTCCCAGGTTTTACTTGGATGCTGAGATGAGTGGCTGATATCTCCAAAACAGAGTCGCAGCTCCTCAACATGCTCCAGTGGTAGCTAACACAAAAAACTGCAAGTGGTATCTCTGGAGAAAACAGTGAAATTTTAGAAATAAAGCAAATAGTAAAAGCTGCTGGATATGTGATTTGACTCCTCTATTCTAACCTCTCCCTTTTCCCATGATGGTGTGTGCCAAGGAGAATTAAGGACTTTGCTTCCTTGCCCATGCAGAGGCAGAGCACACTTCGAGCTCAGCTCTAATTCAGGCTAGAACACGGACAGGAACAAATCCATAGGGAAAACTGCAGCAGCTGTTAGTTTTTATTACCAATGCAATAATTTAATATCACCAATATACATCTTTGCAGGGGTCACCCAGCACACTTCAATGAGACTTCACCTATTCCCGCCACCATGGGACTTTATGCCTCTGGGCATTCACTTACCGTACATCTAATTCTTTTAATGTGTGTTTTAGCTGTGTGAAATGACTTCATTAATGCATCCAATTTTTTTTTCCAAGTGAAGAGCTTACAATGAGATTGATGATTAATTCAACATTACATTTGTCTGGAAAGCAGGAACCCTGCAAAAGAAATGGATTACACCAGGATACCTGCTGCTTTGCATATGCAAAGAGGTTGTTGCCACAGGTCCGTCCGTGCCCTGGGTCTATCAGCAGTGATAATCCTCCTGAACAAGGTCAGTGGTTAATGCTGGGGTGCAGGGGCTGCTGATGTGGCAGACACAGGTGAGCAGAGAACACAGCCTGGGACACAAACCAGGATGACAGTGCCGTTCACTTGGAGAGCTTTTCCCGTGCTCAGTCCTGCAATTTCCATGCACTCAAGTTTATAGTGGCATTTCATTTTGGATGGAGCTCTGAGCAACCTGGTCTAGTGAAAGGTGTCCCTGCCCATGGCAGGAGGGTTGGAACCAGATGATCTTTAAGGTCCCTTCCAACCCAAACCATTCTGTGATTCCATGATTCATTCTATGATTCTTTAATATTATTTTGAATGTTTAAGAAAAGGAGGGGAGGAGTGCGTCTGTGCTGCCTGTCAGGACTCATCCACTGCAGCAACAGGTCAAGAACTGGAAAATGTAATAACCTCTAATTAACCTGATCTTACTCAGTGCCTCCCTATTCCTGCTAACAGACTTTTCCAACTTTTTTTTTTTTGTAATGCATAGTTTTTCATCCCTCCAGGTAGAATTTCCTCAGCCTCTCCACCTTCCAAAGTCATCCCAAAGCGCGATGAGGACTGAGGAAGCAGAAAGACATGTATAACAGCGAAAATTCAATTTTTTCCTGCACAAATCCCCCTAAAATTTCATGTCTCAGCCCCGAGCATCGCAGCACTCAAAAACAAGCACAGCAAAACTCTCAACTTCTTGTTTGCTGAGCATCTTTTCCATCCTCCCCAGCAAAGTGGGCCCCTCTACGTGTCCCAAGCACAAGCAGTACTTTGGGTAGGGGTCCCCGGCCCATTTCCCCGGCAGGGCACCCCCGGAGTGCTGCCGGAGCCCCCGGTGAATCCCAAGGCACTAGATGGCGGCAGTGCCTTGTGTCCCGGCATCCAGGAGGCGATGCACGCCCCTTTCCCTGAGCCCATCCAGCCTTTCCCACCCTCCCAGAGGTCCCTCCACCCTTCAGGCTGCGGACGCCCAGCTATCCCAACACAAGCCGGGAAACACCTCTTCAAAGTTTTGGAGCTGAGGAAAAGGAAGCACGGGCTGCGTCCTGCGGCGGGAGGGTTGGATACAAAGCTGATGCAGGAGCTGATCGGGTTGGGAAGGAGGTTCTTAATGTTCACCCATCTTC
>NW_008236769.1:14710928-14717739 GCF_000691975.1 Corvus brachyrhynchos | reverse complement strand
TGGAGACACTCAGAAAGGGGCACACAGAAAGGACCCCAACTCTCATCCAGGTTCAAAAAGCACCAAATTTAATAAAAAAAAATCACATAACCCTGAGCAGAACAAAAATGTTCCCATATCTCCTAGTCCTGTCTCTGCCCACAAGCTGTCTGGGGTCTGAAACCCACATACAAACAAAAGCGTTCAGACTTATAAGTGGCCCAGGCAACAGCAGGCAGGTCCAGAAAGGGAGTGACCAGGATATTGGGGATTTTGCAATGTCATTTACTACCCTGCATAGAGTACATCCCAGTGGGAAGTGTGTTATGTTGGCTGAGAAAAATTATGGGAGCTTATCACTGGGGGTTGTTGAAGTTGTGTGTCCCTTGCCCTCCCGTACAGAAGTGTGAACACTCACGGAGCAAACAGGGAGATTCCAGGTAAAAACTGCAAGGTTCTGGCCAGAAATCAAAGTATTACAGTTCTGCCTTTCCCAGAGGCAGATCTACATCTTATTCAGGCTCAGAATCTGCAGCAGGAAGGGGGCTAAGGAAGTTTGCAAAGTATCTGCAGCTGCACAGGTAAACGTGCACCCACAATTATTTATATGAGCCTCATGTCAAGGAGATATAAGGCAGAAATGTATGACTGAAAATAAATTTAAATCCACGAAGCTGTATCTTTGTTACAGCAGAGGTGGTTCTTTCCCCCTCTTTCAAATCTGATCTAAATTGTCAGTATCTCAGCTGACATGAGGCAGAACTTCTACATGGGACACCTCCTCTCATCTACAAATGTGCATAGAATAGACTTTTCCACCTTGGTTGATTTTGCAGGGCAAGGAGCTGCCAGCATATCTGCCCTTTCCCCACATCTGGGTGCAACTCTTTCCTCAGAGCAAGGTGTTTCACAACCAGGTCAAGGACATCTGTGTTGTGGTTTGGGTCTTGTACACCAAAGTGCAAGACCCACTCATAAAGGTAGAGCAGAAAGGGAGCACAAGGAATTGTGCAGTGGTGACTTCCCTGGTGGGATATTGGAGAAGCTGTTACCTGGAGAAGGTTGTGCAATCTGGTTCAACTATGCTAAAGTTTACATTACACTCCTGAGCCAAATTTTATCTCAAATTCTGCAATCCCATAGCTCTATGACCACCCACTAGGGACTGCAGCAGGAAGATGCTTTATCAGCTTCTCCAGGTGACTTTGGGAAAGTCAGGCTCCATAATGTGCAAAATGGGGATACTTGTGCTCAGGGAGGCACTTTGACTATCACAAACCAAACAGGACCAAGTGGGACATGGGCAGTGGCACTCCTGGGCTTTGTCCACAGCTCTGGTCTTGCTGGCACCATGGTTGTTCCCCATGGAGCACCTTCCTGGTCCTGAACCTGGTGAAAACTCACCTGCTGTCAGACTCCGTGCAATTCTCTGCCCTCCTCACAGCTGTTTCCTGCCTCAGTGCTGACCCTCTGGAGGGTGCATCACTCCTGGCTCATTGCTTTCCCCAGCCACGGAGCACCATCTGCTAGGGAAGGTCTTGGGGGTTATTGCCTGGACTTTCCTTCATTTTATATTTAAATTGTGGTTCTGTATTTGCCTCAGGGAGAGATAGGAACAGGCTCCTCCCCACGTTTGTATGGCCCCGAGAGGCTCTCCTTGACTAATCAGCTGCAACCCACTGTGAGCAGCACTGAGTGAGCCGCTGCTCTTGATAAATCAGGATGAAGGGGAGCACAGCTGGACAGGTGAGCACTGGCCCACAGTGACAGCCAGGTGTCCCTCCAGGACTGGAGTTCATCTGACCACCTGTGGGCACTTGGAGGCTGCTTCCCTTTCCATCCCAACATGCCAGTCTCCTGCACTTGGTCACATGAAGGTTTCCTTATCCCCACTGAGTCTCAGGGGCTCTTCACATGCCTGGATCAGAGGGAGATGTTTGCACTGCAGGTGTGTGGTGGGGTCAGATGCACCATCTGTACTGGTTAAATGTTCACTGGCTCTGCTTTGGGGAACTCTTCCCGACCTTCCTCACTCAAGAACATTGACTGCTAATGGCTCCATTTCTTTCCCAACATTTTCTTTCCTTGCCCTGGCACAAACCAGCTCCATTAGCAATGAGCACCATTTTCAGTCCTTTCTCCTTTCAGTCCTGACTCCACAAATGGGCTATGGGATGGAGGGCAGCCTCATCCCACTGAAAGCCAAGCTGCAAGGACAATACCTGTCCTCTGAGGGCATAAACAGACGGGTCCATGTGCCTGGAGAGAGGCCACATCACTACCTCACAGATGTTGGAGGCAAGAGAGTGGGAAGTGGGAGGCAGAGCCAGCAGCTTTAATTCCTACTCTAAAGCAAGATCCCAGCAGCAAAGTCCAACTCTTCTGTAAGCTCTGCTGCCCAGGTGATCATTGGTAAGCAGAGCTAAGGCTCTTGTGCTATCAGTGATAGAGCTGCCTTGACCTTGAAGAAGCAATACCAACCCTCTGCTCCCTTTGATACCTTTGCAATGAGATGACAAGGGCTGAGGACTGCTGTTCTCTGAATATCAGCATCGATGGAAAGCTTTATCAAGCAGCAGCTCTCTGCACAAGCTACTGCTTTTGGCAGTCTTATCAGGGCTCTGATAATGACATATCTAATCTAAACCTATGTGAAATGGTACTTGCATGTCTGCAGCTTGGAAGTTACAGCTTGGAGGCAGGAGTCTCCAGCAGACTGCCAAGGCTGTTTTAAAAAGAAAAAAATCTGGGAAAGGTGTTGTATTTCATCTCAGTGCTGTCTTGGTAATGCAGCACAAAGAAAACCTGGCGGAAACCAAGAGGGATGGAGAGCTCACAGCAGCAGCAACAGCACCTTCTCCCATCCCATCCAACCTTTCAAAGCAATGCAGCCATGTGGCCTGATGAAGAAACCTTTGCTCCTCAAGGTTCAAACTAGTCATACCAGAGATGTGAAAACCCAGCAAGAGACCAGGTTCCCAGATTCAAGGGCAGCAGAAATAATGATTACCCAATGATACCAAAGGTTGAGACAGAGGGAAGCCCACCCGGGGATCTGTGACTGGCAAGCTTGTGGCCAAGCTTTTAAAATATATGGCATGGGGTTTTGGGGTGTTCAACTGGACCTGCACTAGAAAAATCCAGGGCTGAATCATCAAAGGTCCTGGCTTGCAGCCTTTCACATTTGGGCCAGGAAAATCCTAGTGTGGAGCCCAGCCCTGGCTTCCCAGAGCTGTGAGGGGCTGGGCTCCCTGAAGTCTGGGGAGTCACTGGTGGGACAGATAAGAGAAGCAAGGGAGGTGATGGAGTAGAGATACATGAAGACATTCCCAGACCTCCACAAGGCTGCCAGGGACCCTCCCCTGGGCTACAGCAAAATGCCTCTCCCTACACAGCGCTTTGACTGTAAAGTCATTTTTGCAGTTCAGAACTTTTAATTAAGAGTTTCACTTTGAACTGGAGGAGGCAGAGATTTTTTTTTTCTGTAGGAGCCCTAAATCTCAAAATCTGGATATAATGTCCAACTCTTCAAGAAGTAGTGCAGGTAGGTGGGTGGCTTCCCAGACACTGAGTGAAAGTGAGAGCTGAGATCAGGAATCCCAGGGAATTGAGGGGAAGTCCTAAAAGGATGCAACTGCTCCACAGGCAGCTACAGAGGTGACAGAGCCAAACTCTTCTTGATTATGGAAGATGGTATAACATGAGACACCAGCCACAAACTGAACTTTGGGAGGTCTGGGTTGAGCACCTTCTTCCAAGAGGTGGGTGGTGGAGACCCAGGATGAGTACCCAGGGAGCCAGAGCAGGTGGGATTTGACATTTGGCCCAGACCATGGCTGATCCACTGGTGATATCTTTGCCTGAGAAGATCTGCATGTCCGTATCTCTGATTCAGGTGCAAAAAGCAGTAATAAGACACTTCACTCCTTTTTTTCTAACAAGATTCTAAGACCCTATGCTTTATTTTCAAAACAAATTAAAGACAGAAGTACCTGCTGACTTCCCACAAGATGTAGCTTCCTCAATAATTTTTGAAAATGATCCATGCCTTTTCTCTTTATACAAACCAGATTTAGGTATTGGGGAATGGATTTACTTTAATCAAATTATCAATTGACATGGCCTCGAGTTAGTTCAAATCAGGTGCATTTTCTTGGCTCTGGAGAGTTAAAGTGATATCGTATTTTAAAAGATCCCATATTCTGATGGGGAGATGTACAAGTATTCTGAACTTTGCTATTGAGATTAAGTTTATCTCACCTGCCATTTGCTCAGCAGGCCTGGCTAGATATTAATTACCTTGGCCAAATTTCATTCAATAAGCATTTCTCCTTTTCTTAATACTAACTTCTTTTTTTTTTTGCTAAAGAAAATTAAAAGAACATTGAGCCCAACAGAGCACAAAGAAGTTTTATTTTTGTCCATTGATCAAAAATAAGATGGTCACATTTCCAAATTTTCCAGCAGTGATTCACAGTCCCCATTTATCCAGCAGCAAATCAGGAGCACAGATATGCTATAGCTATTCACAGTAAGCAGAGAAGGAGAGGATGCCTACAGAAAACAACTTGGGGTCCAAACGGGGTGAATTCTCCCATAAGCCATCCATTTCTGTGAATGGAAAACTTTCTGCCCAGTTACCAAGAGAATCCTGGACAATTATATTCCCCTTTCAACACTTGATGAGTGACATCCAGCCCTTAGGTGCTTCGTCTCCATGGACACGGTGGGCCTGGGAACTCTGCAGTTTTTTCAAGCCTAATATCTCTCCCCATCATGGAAAGAGAGGGGACCTGAACTGCCTGGAGGAGCAGCCAGAGGTCCAGGGCATGAATAGGTGGGAGGCACACGTGCTTCCAGGTGGCCCATGGCCAGAGAACTTTGGCTGACAGGAGGCAGGGATCTACCAACTTGGGCTGCTGCCAGGACACAGCAGAAGAGGTCAGTCACCACTGTCCCCATGAAGAGGACACTGAAAAGGGACATGTCAGCACAGCCCCATGTGACACCGGGGTATTCACTTGAGACAGGCATAAAAACAAAATGAAATTCCTAAGGTGATGTAATTCCTGAGGGGATAAAAGGGAAAACAGCAAAAAAGCTGTTTGGAGAAATTGCTGAGTCAACCCACCCCCCCATGAATGCTCTCTGAACCTGCCTGGCTCCCTCCACAATGTGTAGGCATGATGTCCCTACAGATTTTCTCCCCTCCCAGCCAACTTCATCCACTGTCCGTCCAACCAGCTGAGGTTTTCCCTCTCCTGCCTCATCTGGCAGACACTGCCTGTACTAATTAACCAGAAACTGAGGCTCTCTCCTGCAGCACGGAGAGCGGGGCTGAGCCAGCAGGAGCGGGACAGGAGGCAGCAGAAGGCTCTGACAGTGTCTCCAAATTGGAAAGAGATAGATCTTTTTCATTCTTATCCATGATTTCACTTCAAGAAAGGACAAAGGTGCTAGGAGAAGGGAAAACAGAAGAATTGCAAAGAGGAGAAGGAATGTGAGTGAAAAGGTGGAAAATCCCTGAGCTGACTTTGGGAGGCAGGAGGAATTCATTGAGGCAAGAAGCCGAGCCTGGGAGTCCAGACCCAGAGGATGGCTGCTCAGAGGCCGTGAAGCAATCTGGGACTCTCAGCCAAAGGGACCAGACTGGCAGAGGAGCCCAGCTCTGAGTCCTACTTTGGAGGGAGGAATGGGGCTCAGCTTGGAGGCTGCTGCTAGCCCTTCTTCTGATGTGGCACTTGGGAGAGTTGCAGCTCCAAGGGCTGGAATGCTCCTTCAGTACACGAGTGACTGTAGCCCCTATGGGGAAAGGAGATGAAAGGGGTTTGGTAGATCACTATTGGCACCAGCTCTCTATCCATGCAGGGCCATAGTGGTGGAGCCTGAATCAATCTGCAGTCTTCAGGTGGGCCAGTGCAAGGCCAGCAATTGATCTGGAGTCATTTTCTTAGGGGACAATGATGGGTTTGGGCTACTGCTGCATCTGGGTTACACCAAACCCCACCAGAACAGGTCTGTGAGCCAGTCAGTCCCTGGCAGCGTGCAGCCACTATTCTGCCAGTGATAAAGACCCACTGTGCACCCACCAGCGAGCAGAAGCCCCCCAGTGTCAGCTCCAGGGGATAACAGTCACCACGTTCTCCTCCTCAGATGCGTGCTTCCACGCTGCAAGATCATTAGATGATTTGGCTCGTTCCTCTGATAACGAACCTCTCTGCACAATTATTATTTTTTTTATCATTTGTTTATGGATGCCACATTGCGGCCTCCATGAAATGGATCTTATGGGGTGTTCCCTGCCCCCACATTGTAAATTGCAGTCTGTAAATTGTAGGGCAATTTATCACTGACCGTTGCCCAGTTTTACGTTAATGTTTGAACATGCCCATAAACTAATTACATCATCTTACCTCTGGCCAACTTTTAAGGCAGAAGGATGATATAAAACCAAGTTCTGCTTACCAGCAAGGCACCTTCTCTTGTGTTAGGAGCACAGAGACCCTTTCCACCATGAGCTTCACCGGAAAGTACGAGCTCCAGTCCCAGGAAAACTTTGAGCCCTTTATGAAAGCCCTTGGTAAGTGCCTGCATGTGCTATGTGCTGCTTTGCCCCCTCAGATCCCAATGATTTTTGGCAGCCAACTGTTCTGATGTGCTGATGATGTAGATTGAGACATCTCTTAGGTTTCCTATTTCTGTCTGTCACCTTGTAATTGTTGGGCTTTTAAATGTATATGTGTGGAGATATGATCTCAAAATAGAAGAGAAAGCACCTCTCTGTCTTGGGGGCTGGGGGTCAAGAGATGATGGGTAAAGTTTTATGGCTTGC